>NW_026042624.1:0-141517 GCF_023856365.1 Brienomyrus brachyistius | reverse complement strand
GGGCAGTGAGTCATGGGGTAAACTACTGTTCTTTAGGGGTTTTCAAGGTGGAATTACGGGTCGATAATTTTAAGGATCAGGTTGTAAACCTCCCTGGTGTTGCTTTAATATGTTTTATCTGAGGTTGTATCGTGTATTATCAAGCCAGCCGGCTTAGTGGCCTCGGGAGCGGGGTTAGTGGGAGCAGCTGGCTAGTTTTATTTTCTTTTTTGTTTGTGTCTTTTTCTTTGTTGTATGTATATTTTGGGTTCATTATTAGGCAGGCTGGGCCTTTTGGCACCTGTAGTCTGGGTGCTGGATTGCCCATAGGGGTCTTTTTTATTGCTGTGATTTGCTGTGTCATTCACTAGTGTGATTTGTGCTGGATGTGTTTTTAAGGTTGTGCTGTGGCGTGTACCTGAGCAAACTTTGGGCAACCTGTTCTCTTGTTGGCTTTATTGACAAAGGGTGGATTAGTCTAATTACGGCCTGCTACAAATAGCTGCATATAACGTATAAAAAAAATCACCTTATGGGTGCTCCGTAGGGTAGCAAGATCTTGAGTTTTTTTTACAGTACTCGGGTACGTTTTAAAATTTTCGACCAATCAGCAAACATTATTCTGACAGCATAGCTGGGAAACCAATGAAAAGTGAGTGCAACGTTCTAGAACTTGACTTCGGGTTGACGCTCCCTATAAAAGAGCTGGGTACTGCTTCAAGGCGTTCAGTTGGCGCTACCTCCTGATAGAGTAGCACTGTACGGCTCTTGTTCCGTAAAACAACATCAAAAGGATGAAAAAAAAAACAATATTTAAAGAAGACGAAAAAAATCAATTTTTAAAGAAGACGAAAAAAACATCGTCTAAAAAAATAAGCCAAAAAAATAATATCCGAAGAAGGAAAAACATGCAAAGTAAAAAAAAACAAACAAAAATAAAAAACAATATCCAAAGAAGAAGGAAAAAAACATCCAAAGGGAGAAAAGAAGAACTGAAGGGCCAACGAGGTAGGAGGAAATACAAATTTCGTTTCAGCACCGTTGGAGTGCCAAGCCGTGAAAAGCATTTGGCCAGAAGACAAGGTAAGTGTTGTATCTGTTATTTTAAAACAGCGCTTTTCAAAATGCTGCTTTATAATCGTTTGAGATCGTTAGCCAGTGTGACAGCTGAAGGCTTTTTGAGTTTACCAACATAAAGTTTTATTTCTGTATTAGGACATTGTCAGGAACAATGATGTGTTCATCGCTATGATGTGGTCAAAAAGCGATGCATTGAATCTTAGAAACATTTGTGATTTTTCAAACGATGCTTTTCCTTTTATTTAATCAGTAAAATTTCCATCGGTTTTATATAGTGCCCCTTGAAATATGTCTTTAGCTCATTTTCCGGGCATTTTACTAGAATGCATCCTGAGAAATACACAAGCTCTGCTGCATTTCCGTGCCTCGATGTTTAGTGCCGAGTATAATTGTTGCAGTTGCCTTTTATATATTCCATGAGACCTGTTGGTACCAAGAGAAGTGTGAGACTGTCAGGGTGAATTTATCATACAATCGCACGCATAAATACCTGAGGGTTGCCAGTCCTTTTGCGTTGTTACAGGAGGACTAGAGCTGACGAGTGTGTTTCTACACACTATCAAGGGCATTGTAGTACAGTTTTCTCAGGTGGGAGAATGCTGCCGATCTCCTATTTGACAATACAGCCCTTGATATATTAGAATATTACAGAACTAGAAGCCTTTTGCAAGGAAGAATGTGAGAAAATCCCAAGTACAAGAACTGAAAGCCTTTCAGCTGGCTATAAGAAGCGCTTGTAAGCTGTGATATCTGGCAGAGGAGGTGTTACTAAGTACTGATTACGTAGGGTGCCCAAACTTTTGCAGAGTGCCATAATAATGTTTTTATTTTGTAATTTTGTTCAATTTATGGCATAAAAAGTAACTATTCATCAATGTTTGCTGAAAATATTGTGTATTTTTCCCCCAGTTCCTAAAGAGACTGTATTAACTGATATTGTTGCTTTTGTAATTGAAAAGATGTTATTTGTCAAGGGGTGCCAAACCTTTGCATAAGACTGTACACAGTGTGTGTATGTGTTTATGTGAGTGTGTGTCTGTGTGTGTGTGTGTATATATATATATGTGTGTGTGTGTATATATTTCTGTATATGCATGTGTATATATATATTTATATATAGTTCACACACATTCAAACTTATTTGAATACACATTCAAAATTATTTTTATTATTATTATTTTCGTTTTTTTTTTTTTTTTGTGTTTTAAAATTTTTTATTTTTGCAATGGAAATAAAAATAAAGCAGTCCTCCGTAGAGGAGGGGTGGTGGAGGGAATATATATATATATATACATATATATAAAATAATTGTCACACAACTGGGGTGACATGCCTTTCCTGCTCACCCAATTTTAGTGCACTTTAGTTATGCATAATGACCTTCTAGTCTCGATACACCCATATATATATATGTATATATATATATAGTTTTTTTTGTTTTTTTTTTTGCAATAGACAATAAAAATAACGCAGTTCTCCATAAAGGAGGGATGGTGGATGGAATATATATATACATATATATAAAATAATTGTCACACAACCTGGGTGACATGCCTTGCCTGCTCACCCAGTTTTAGTGCACCTTAGTTATTCATAATGACCATCTAGTCTCGATACACCCATAAATATATATGTATATATATATAGTTTTTTTTGTTTTTTTTTTTGCAATAGACAATAAAAATAACGCAGTTCTCCATAAAGGAGGGATGGTGGATGGAATATATATATACATATATATAAAATAATTGTCACACAACTTGGGTGACATGCCTTGCCTGCTCACCCAATTTTAGTGCAACTTAGTTATCCATAATGACCAACTAGTCTCGATACACCCATATATATATATATATGTACATATATATATAGTTTTTTTATTAGCAATAGAAAAGAAAAATAACGCAGTTCTCCGTAAAGGAGGGATGGTGGATGGAATATATATATATATATATATACATTTATATAAAATAATTGTCACACAACCTGGGTGACATGCCTTGCCTGCTCACCCAATTTTAGTGCACTTTAGTTATCCATACTGACCATCTAGTCTCGACACACCCATATATATATATATATATATATATATATGTATATATATAGATATTTTTTCTTTTTCTTGTGTTTTTTTTTCGCAATGGATATTAAAAATAAAGCAGTCCTCCGTAAAGGAGGGATGGTGGATGGAATATATATATAAAATAATTGTCACACAACCGGGGTGACATGCCTTGCCTGCTCACCCAATTTTAGTGCACCTTAGTTATTCATAATGACCATCTAGTCTCGATACACCCATAAATATATATGTATATATATATAGTTTTTTTATTAGCAATAAAAAAGAAAAATAACGCAGTTCTCCGTAAAGGAGGGATGGTGGATGGAATATATATATATATATATATATATATATATATATATATATATATATTATATATATATATATATATATATATACATTTATATAAAATAATTGTCACACAACCTGGGTGACATGCCTTGCCTGCTCACCCAATTTTAGTGCACTTTAGTTATCCAGAATGACCATCTAGTCTCGATACACCCATGAATATATATGTATATATATATATATATATATATATATATATATATATATATATATATATAGTTTTTCTGTTTTTTTTTTGCAATAGACAATAAAAATAACGCAGTTCTCCATAAAGGAGGGATGGTGGATGGAATATGTATATGCATATATATAAAATAATTGTCACACAACCTGGGTGACATGCCTTGCCTGCTCACCCAATTTTAGTGCACCTTAGTTATCCATACTGACCATCTAGTCTCGATACACCCATATATATATATATATATATATATATATATATATATATATATATATATATATATATACATGTACATATATATAGTTTTTTTATTAGCAATAGAAAAGAAAAATAACGCAGTTCTCCGTAAAGGAGGGATGGTGGATGGAATATATATATATATATATACATTTATATAAAATAATTGTCACACAACCTGGGTGACATGCCTTGCCTGCTCACCCAGTTTTAGTGCACCTTAGTTATCCATAATGACCATCTAGTCTCGATACACCCATAAATATATATGTATATATATATATATATATATATATATATATATATATAGTTTTTTTATTTTTTTCGTAATGGACAATAAAAATAACGCAGTTCTCTGTAAAGGAGGGATGTTGGATGGAATATATATATACATATATACATTTATATAAAATAATTGTCACACAACCTGGGTGACATGCCTTGCCTGCTCACCCAGTTTTAGTGCACCTTAGTTATCCATACTGACCATCTAGTCTCGATACACCCATAAATATATATACTGAACAAAAATATAAACGCAACACTCTTGTTTCTGCTCCCATTTTTCATGAGATGGACTTAAAGACCTACAATTCATTCCAGATACACAATATTACCATTTCTCTCAAACATTTCTCACAAATCAGTCTAAATGTGTGATAGTGAGCACTTCTGCTTTGCTGAGATAATCCATCCCACCTCACAGGTGTGCCACATCAAGATGCTGATCTGACATCATGGGTAGTGCACAGGTGTACCTTATACTGCCCACAATAAATGGCCACCCTGGAATGTGCAGTTTTTTGCTTTATTGGGGGTCTGGGGACTCAGAACCGGTCAGTATCTGGTGTGACCACCATTTGCCTCATACAATGCAACACATCTTCTTCGCATAGAGTTTATCAGATTGTCAATTGTGGCCTGTGGAATGTTGGTCCACTCCTCTTCAATGGCTGTGCGAAGTTGTTGGATATTAGTGGGAACTGGTACACGCTGTCGTATACGCCGGTCAAGCACATCCCAAACATGCTCAACGGGTGACATGTCCGGTGAGTATGCTGGCCATGCAAGAACTGGGACATTTTCAGCTTCCAAGAACTGTGTACAGATCCTTGCAACATGGGGCCGTGCATCATCTGTCTGAGTGGCTGGTCTCAGACGATCTTGGAGGTGAACCTGCTGGATGTGGAGGTCCTGGGCTGGTGTGGTTACACGTGGTCTGCGGTTGTGAGGCCGGTTGGATGTACTGCCATATTCTCTGAAACGCCTTTGGAGACGGCTTATGGTTGAGAAATGAACATTCAATGCACGAGCAACAGATCTGGTTGACATTCCTGCTGTCAGCATGCCAATTGCACGCTCCCTCAATGCTTGTGGCATCTGTGGCATTTTGCTGTGAGACAAAACTGCACATTCCAGGGTGGCCTTTTATTGTGGGCAGTATAAGGTACACCTGTGCACTACCCATGATGTCAGATCAGCATCTTGATGTGGCACACCTGTGAGGTGGGATGGATTATCTCAGCAAAGCAGAAGTGCTCACTATCACACATTTAGACTGATTTGTGAGAAATGTTTGAGAGAAATGGTAATATTGTGTATCTGGAATGAATTGTAGATCTTTAAGTCCATCTCATGAAAAATGGGAGCAAAAACAAAAGTGTTGCGTTTATATTTTTGTTCAGTGTATGTATATGTATACATATAGTTTTTTTTGTGTTTGTGAAAACGGGTCTTTAATCGGGGAAACGGAGCGGGTAGAGCAGGACGGAACGCAGGCATTGACAAACTACAATGACGGACAGGGCAAACAGGTAAGACCAGGACTTAAAATAGGTCATGACTAATCAAAGTAATCGGGCAAAGCAGGAGACGATCAGGGAAGCACACGTGGGTAATCAGGGGGCGTGGCACACACGAGGAGCGGACAAGCCGGGCATATATGTATATCTATATAAAACCTCATTAATGAGGGACAGGGAACAGAACGGACAGACAGAACTGGCACAGGGGAAGGAGCCAGGACAAGACTTGACATAAGACAGGAAAGGCAGAGAAACAGATCAGAAAGGGGGACACGGAGGGAACAGGCAGGACAAAAGGACCGGGAGTGAACGAAGGGAACATCGGGGAAAGAGGAGCAGAAGCCAGAGGGACGAGGGACAAAGAGAGGAGGGACAGAGACAGGAGGAACAAAGCGAGGGGGAGCAGAGGCAGGAGGGACAAAGACGGGAGGCCAGGGAGAGAAGGAGGGGGAACCAAGAGGAGCCCGAGGGAGACCCAGCGGGCGACGGGAGGCAGCCGGAAGGGCTGCAGGCGGCCGGGAGGCCGGAGCCGGAGGGGCCGAGGAGACGGGGTGAGGGACAGACGCAGGGACGAAGGAGGGAGTCGGAGGGGAGACCAGGGAAGGGGACGAAGGAGCTGGAAGGGACCCTGGCGAGGGCAAGGAGAGAGGGGGAGCCGCAGCAGACGGCGACGTCCTCCGACACGCCAGAGCGGGAGGACCAGCAGGCGAATGAGGAGCCGCCGTCGGGGGGCCCGCAGGCAACCGATAAGACGCCGGAGGAGGGACCGAGGCAGGGCGACGAGGCCGCGGAGGGGGACCCGCAGACGACAGCCGACCCGGAGGGCCAGGACCCGCAGGTGCCGACCAAGCCCTAGCGCCGGCGAGGGAGGGCGAGCCAGGGGGCTGGGCGGGTGGGACCCCAGCCGTGCGTCTGTGTCCTCTCCCCTTATGGGACACAGACATAAGGACCTGCGGCCGGGGTCGGGCTCGTCGGGGTGAGGGTACCAGAGTCACAGGGGGAGAAGGGACTGGAGTGGGGCCAGGGACTGGAGCTGCAGGCTGCAGAGGGGGCGCCTGCCCGGGAGCTGCAGGCAGGGAAAGCGCCTCGGACGTGGGCGCGGTAGCTGCAGGCAGCGGAGACGGCTGCTCGGGCTCTGGGGCCGCAGGGGGCACTTATTTTATTATATAAAATAAGTGTCACACAACCGGGGTGACATGCCTTGCCTGCTTGTGGGATGAGGAAGACTCAGGGACTGGAAATGGGATTAAAACTGAAGATGTGCTCATTCCTTTGTGTATTTACAAATTTTCCTTCCGTCAGACATGAGGAGTTTGCTGCTATATTTGGCACTAATAGAGATTCTGATGCTGCTATTTTTATTGTCTATTAGTTTGTTATTATTTACAAGTTCTGTTGTGTTTTTGCATTTTTCTCTTCTGGTTAATTAACTGCTGTCTGTTTGCTGTGAAGTATGAGTGTGGTGAGTAAGACTCAGGGACTGGAAGTGGGATTACAACTAAAGATAACATGCTTATTCCTTTTTGTATTGTTTACAAATTTCCTTCCGTCAAACATGAGGAGTTTGCTGCTATATTGTGCACTAACAGAGATTCTGATGCTGCTATTTTTATTGTTTATAAATGTGTTATTGTTTCCAAGTTGAGTATTCAATAAATGCTAAATTGAGAAATTTTGTGTATCGTTTGTTATTATTAGTGTGATATTTTACCATGCAAATAGAGGGGAAAACGTCCAATTATCGGCCAAAAAAAATCAGCAGCATATATCGGCCATCGCCTGACCCTTGACTTGAAAAACCCATATCGGTCGACCTCTAGTAACAGTACATTCTGTCCAATTCATCCATCGAGTTAAGTCACACACCCACTTGAGGGGGCACTCCGGCAGACGTGAGGATGGGGATGTTCTTTCCGCTATAACATCCACTGCAGAAGTACATCTCGCTCCTGTTCACAGGGCTTACTTCAATGATGAAGCAGGGCTGGTTGTCTGGACAAGAAGTTGTCCTGCTGCTGGGTCTCGGTGCCGTTTTTCCACCTAAGCTTGAAGGTGGAAATGTGTTCCAACTTGGTCCCTGGGACTGCAGCATAGCCAAACATCGCGAGCAGCGTCGGCCACACCCACCACCAGAACCATCACACCGTCCTATACACATAAAGAAGAACTAAAACATAGAGTGTTGTGACAATCTATGCGTTAATGTTTGGCAGCATAGGTGATTCATTAAAATTATACCGAAGAATGGAAAATGTGATATTTAGAATATTTTTTGCCATTTAGTAGCTAATTTAAGCACTTACCCAATGCCTCAATTTGTTTTAGGTCAGTAATGTCTGAGCCAAAAGAATGAATGTATGAATTTAATACAATTCACCCACTCCCACCCACACACAAATCTGAAATTCAATTTAAGACACTTCTTAAACATTAGTGCATTAACAAAAAAGGAAAATCTTAAGAGATTCAGTAGGATTTTCTATGTTAGACTTAAGCTAATAGTTCAATAGTTTTTACATATTTCAATATACCAATTTGACTTTAATGTTGAAACAGATGCTAAAACATGGAATAATTTCATAACTAGAGAAACATGTTATTCACAAACACTAGCAAAGGTAGCTTATAGTTAAGCTTACTTAAGTCAGCAAGTCAGGCTACAGTGTGTAAGAATAGTCGTAAACGATAATTTGTCTCAGTCTTACATGACAGAATAAGTAAACAGAAAATATAAAATGGCTGAAACAGCGTCATTAACGCCAGCTACAGTAGAGGCGCAGAAAAGGTGTCATGACTGAAGTATTCCCAAACTCTGGAAGACCGTATGCGAGCCTTTTTTGCCGCGTGTTTCTCCAGAGGCTCCGGAGCTCCGCTGGTTGACACAGCCATGTTGGTTCATGTGCAGGGGGACGAGCGGCAAATTTCTTTTTTGCAGGGTGGTAGGTGATGTCTCATTAATATTTATTAATTTACTTACAAAATGGTGCGGCACTGCATCCAAGCCTGCGGCACTCAGAGTCACAAATACAGTGGAAACCATTTGTAGTAATTACGTCTGTCTGGCTGATTTCCAACTAATTGATATTTGTATATTTATTACATGAATATAAGGTAATATAAGGTAATAGAAGAGGTATTTAATGGTTTTCCATCTGAGGAATTTGCAAAAAACTGCAGTGCATGATGGGTCGGACCTAAAGGCTGCCTTAACGTCCTCATCTGTATGACGACATACATCAAGACTAGGAAGGTGCATAATGTTCATGTCTGGTTGCGTTTGTTGGTCCAGAAAGTAATTCAATTTCGCCATGTAGGTTACGTTCTTAAAAACTGCTTGGATATAGCCCGATTATATGCTGTGGGCCTTTTAATTTCTTTGTTTACCAGGTAGGCTACCTTCTTTAAACTGCGTTTTGTTAGACTACATATTTAGGGAGGTCTTTATAAATTTATAGTAGTCTTCATAAATATGTACATAGTTTAGCCTAACCCAGCCACTTAAGGGAGAAAGCCAGCTCAACTAGGTGTCGGTCCCAAGCCCGGATTAATGGGGAGGGTTGGCGTCAAGAAATAAAGAGACTGTATCTTCACTGCATGACTGATGTCAAAATGTGTGAAATATGTGGTTGTATTAATAAATGCATTAAAGTAGGTTAATGATTCTGTGCTGTCTAAATTGTATAGAAAATTTCTACGTATAGCCAAACAAATCTCCTCCTGTTTGAAAAGGCATAGAAAAAGCAATTTAGCCACTAAAACTTTACAGTTTTTGTGAGGGACAGTCGAATTCTCTCGTTTCTCTCGTCAAGTTTTTTTGTGATCCTGCACCTACACTTTGCCGGCCCCAGGAGGATGGGCTCCCCCTTTGAGTTTGGTCCCTCCCAAGGTTTCTTCCTTCTTGGGAGTTTTTCCATGCTATCGGCGCCTATGGCTTACTCACTGGGGGCTTTGGGTGGGCATGATATAAAGCAAAGCATTTTCCCTCCCAGTTTCCTCCTCTGGTCCACATTGCAGGACCATCAGCCATCAGAAACAGCCAGACGGTCTCCTTCAGCTTCTTTAGTGTCCTTGGAAGCCAAGGCAGTTTTAGGTCTGAGAAGAGGTTTATCAGAAGGACACATATTACGTCGTTTGTCCTGAAATGTAACATGGGGAGGAAAAGTTAAGCGGTTTAGTCAGATTGGAGTCGTTTATTCAGCAGTGGCAGCGCCAGTGACTTAATGCTACAGGTGCTATAGGGGAGTGAGATTATTTAGACCGGGTGCTTTAGCTTTTCAGCTTATGTAGATGGTGTATAGAAGCACACAGCACGATAAGCTACAGCATGGATAAAATAGGATAAAATATGAAATTCTAACGTCTAGCTCACAGAGCCTCTATGTGTACTTTGAAGAAAAAATACACTACAAGTATGCTGTAAAAACCGCAAAAATGTCTTACACAATATACAGATTTTACAGATAGTTAAAGAAAAAATGAAACCAATATTTTGGGGGTGCTGTGGGGGTACTATGGTCATTGGAGGAGGAGCTAGAGCCCCCCCCCCCAAGCTTTTCCTTGGTGCTGCCACTGTTGTTCAGATTAAAAGTAACATTGTCATTAATAAACAGTACTCTGATCAAATTTTTGCATGTACAAACACAATCAAAGTTTAACCACATGTTTAGACACAATTCACACACCTGTTACATTTCCATAATGCTAAGACTCTCTACACTTACTTCATCCACTTTCTTGTTTGGTACACAGTCATTTGATGGATGTGTAAGATCATTACCAGACCGTCTGCTGCAAACTCTACAGTTAATGAATGGCTGCAAAAACACACAGACACACAAAAACAGTATTTAAAGAGTGGTGGGCAATAAATACAGTGAGAGAAGGTGTAGTAAAGATATATCTAATGATTTAAGGCAGAGCTGCTGGAGTGCAGGGTTTAATGACACAGAACAATTTTAGAGGAAAGAGCTTCCAAAGCAGGGTCACCATAAGGCTATATTATACAAAGCAAGTTCATCTAAAAGTATGAACAACAAATCCCGTTTAACTGAACACTGCTCTGTATTAAAATACTGTCCTCCGATCAAGCTAAGTGGTCCTGTAGTTCACTATTTAAAGAGGTAAATTTAAAGGGTAATTCACACTGCACATCTACCCTGCTCTGACCAGGTTTAATTACTGGCTTTCTAATTAAAACAAGAGTTAAGTCCTGCCCTTTCACCACAAAACACCACACTGCCATTTAAGGCTGATTTCAACAATGAGTTTTAGTTAACCTGGCTCGATTGAGTTAACTCTGGGTATGTAAAACCCGCTTTGTAGTACAGCCCACAGGTCTTTAAATAAGGCCAGCTAGGGTTCATAGCTCGAAGCATAATCTACAGGTCACCCCTCAGATGATTAGCATTTGCTTCTGCCTGGTAATCCAGCCTTTAAGCCTGTAAACCTACTAAAATTTGAGAATAAGGTGAAGGAACTGGCTCTTTGAGGCCACCTATGTATTTGTTACTTTATTGTTGGCTAACTTTCCCCCGCAGGGCATCAAAAAAGTTAACATGAACCTAAATTAATTTGCTAACTGATATGTCCAATGCTCACAGTCACAGTGACTCTTTACTTACCCTCTTGTCCATGAAAATACAGTCAGCCCGATGGTCTGTTGCAGTTGACTTTGGACATTTTGTTGCTCTCAAGAGAATCTCAATGTCAATGTATTCACTGCTGATCTAAATCACATAAACACGTTATATACAAAATTGCCTACAACTGTTTTAAAGGCAATATAACAAACAATAATCACCCAAAAAATGGCAAACTGTCACAGACTTGACTGCAGCAGATTCAGAGAGAAACTGTGAGAAGGTAAAATTGACCAGGGCTGAGATATACAACCATCACTTTCATTGTGAAGAGACATTAAGCATCATATGCATTGAAATTAAAACATCAAAATCAATGTGATACTCATTAGTTCAGCTTGCAGATGATGAAAGTTTCACACTTTTGTAAACACTTTCTCAGCAGTTACCTTCGGACGGCCCTGGATGTTATAGAAATTCATGTGCTGACGGGTTCCTTGATGAGCATTTTCGACTGCGAGTTTAATGGCCGTCTTGTGAGTGCAGGGAGACTGTGGTAATCTTGCTGGGCCTCTGTGGAGATAAGCAGAGCTCCATAAGCCAAAACCAGAAGCAGCAGGCGGGTCATCTTCCTCTCAGCTTTGAAGGGAGAAGCAGGACTGAGGACACTGATCTGTGGTCCCCTTATCCAGCACGTCCAGGGGCGTGTCCTTCACTCGAAACAAACAGACCTTTGAACAACATTGGAAAACTCTTCAGGATGAATTGAGGCAGGTGGTCAAGTGGGTTTATTGTTATTTCAGCAATATACACAGTACACAGTGAAAGGAAACATTGTTCCTCCTGGACCACGGTGCAACACAAAGAAGAAAAACAGAAACAACACAAGATGACACAAGTGCGGGCAAGATAGAACTATACAGAGTGAAAGGAGCACAAACAGAGGGAGAAAGTGCAAGATAAACACAAGAGCAACAATACAATACTACAGGACAAGACAGCGCAGTCAAGAACACAGAGTGCAGCCAGAGCTAACCTGAATAGGGGCATCAAGGTTGCCAGGCAGGCAGAGAAACAGAAAATAGAGGTCTACTTCACATACAACAACCCACAGTGGGTGTGGCAGGGAATACAACACATTACAAACTTCAAAGGCAACAACACCGTCACTGTTAACAGCAACGCCCTTTTAGCAAAGGAGCTAAACAGCTTCTTTGCTCGTCTGGAGGAACACAGAGCAGACATAGCCACACTGCCCCCTCCCCCAATCTCCAGCACTCACAGACTCCCTCTGCAGGAACACCACGCGAGAAGGCACATTGCATCTCTAGGTGTGTGGAGTTTAAGACAAGGCAAGTGATGCTACGATAATATAATTCCTTGGTAAGACCCCACCTAGAATATTGTGTGCGGGTTTGGTTACCATACCTTAAGAAGGACATTGCTGCCTTGGAAAAGGTGCAACGTAGGGCAACGAGAATGATTCCTGGTCTTAGAGGAATGTCTAATGAGGAGAGGTTAGCTGAGCTGAATCTGTTTAGCCTCGAGCAAAGGAGACTAAGGGGGGACATAATCCAGGTGTTTAAGATTCTAACAGGTCTGGATGCTGTTCAGCCAAATGGCTATTTCAATGTTAGTTTAAATACCAGAACTCGTGGCCATAAGTGGAAATTAGCTGGAGAACATTTTAAAACGAATTTGATGAAGCATTTCTGTACACAGCGTGTAGTTAGAGTATGGAATAGTCTTCCTGTTATTGTAACACAAGCTAAAACCCTGGGTTCTTTTAAATCAGAGCTAGATAAGATTTTTGAGCTATTAGCTAAGTTCTCCTCAAAGGAGCTTGATGGGCCGAATGGCCTCCTCTCATTTGTAAATCTCTTTGGTTCTTATGAGTCAGCTTACAGAGATGAGGTCCAGAAACTGATAGGTTGGAGTTCAGCAAACAATTTGGCACTAAACAGCACAAAGACAAAGGAATCACTGACTTCAGGAAGGATGGAGGCGACACTGGCCTGCCTAGATGGATGGATGGATGTTTTTATTGACATTGTAAGTACAATGAGATTTAGTTTGGAACGCGCCAGCAGCTACACAGTATATTTACAATTATATAGATTGTGAGGCATAAAATAAGGTGTGAGTAATATAACATAACGACATAATATAAGTAATCATTAATTAATCATTACAGATGGTATGAGGTGTGAACCGCTAGGCTGCTATGGCATGTTTGGTATCAAACCGATGGAAAATCACTCCAGTTTCCAAATCTGGTCAGTGGTTACCACGAAAGTGAATATATCAAAAGTTACACCAGCCTAACGAAAATCATCAATACAAGGGAAATCACTCTGGTCATAAATCTCAAAAGGACTGATACAGACCCCCTTCCGAAAGCCCGCCAAATGGATGGTCAGCCATTGGTCCAGGAGTCGAATTCCTGGTCACTCCTATTCACGAACTTTACACTATAAAACCTGGCACCTCAGAACAAAGCCAGGAGAGGAGAAACAGAAGGGAGGAGAAAACAAAAGACCATCAGCACGAAGAGAGGCAGAGAACATCAGCCCAAGAGAAGAGAAGCCCACAAGAAGCCCTCCTGAAGCCTATCAGTGAAGACCCAGCTGGACAGAGAACTGCAACCAAGCCCAAGCTTCACCAGGAGAGGGAATCAGAGGGGCTCCACTCCAACAACCGCTGCAAACACCGCGCCTCCCTGAGTGCCATCACCCATCAGCTCATCAGCCTCCGCAACCAACTGCCAAGACCCCCCCCCCCCCCCACTCTGCAACCAAGTAAACAAACTTCCTTTCATTTATAACAACCTAAACTCCTATTCACCTGCTATATTACTTTAGGACAGTATTTCCACAAATTGCTTGCTTTGCAGAACAGTATTTTCCCTTTTAAGGTTACTCATTTTAAATCTGGTCATTGCATTTTCATGATTACATTGTTTGTGTCCACTCCGTTATTTCGTGTTTATTGTTTGTTAGGTGTAATGTCTGTCTTATGTTAGTTATAGGAATAAATGCATGTCTTTTACACAACTTCAGCCTCCGTTCATTGAGTGCTCACAAGAATCCCTGCCTGTGCGATCTACGCTCTGAAACCTCAAATTCGCCTGAAATATCGCGAGACTCTCTCTCATTGGCCGTGAGGGGAGCTTCGCTACCGATCGTTTACATTACCTGGTGACGCAGCTCGTTGGACAAGCCTTCTATTCTAACCCAGGTTATTACGTGATACTGGTTATTAATGAGTTCCATTTAAGTCACACATTAACAGACTCACGGTGTTTCGCAATTGAGTTTGAGCCGACCATTCAGCATAAAAATTGGTTAATAATCACAAGGCACAAGGTTTAAACTTATTCTGAGCACACAATTTAAACTTTTTATGACCGAACGTGCAGTGAAGAAGCGCTACTGTCAACTGGTTGCAAAAGTCGCACTCATGGCAATCTGAAGGCATTTAAGCGGGATCATATGGGCTTATTATAGTTATTTTTATTTCTATTATTAGTAGTTATATTATTTTGTTTTATTTTCGGTGATTTCATTGTAGTTCTTTCGTATTAAACTGCAGTAAACTTTAACCCTATGTCTGACGAGATTCTCAGATGTAGCGCTTTGTTTCCAGGTTCAATTCGGACGAGTGTCTCCGTTTCTATATATCCTGGGAGAGATCTCTCTATTAGCGAACGGGAATACTTGTTATGAGGTTCTAACCTAAATTATGTTGCGCTTGGACATAAGACCGATAGCTTAGTTACCTATCAGGATCATACTCGTATGTGTGTGCCTGCTTTAGACAAAGCAAGTTTAACACAACTTTGCGCTGTGAGCCAAGTGTGTGTCATTTAGAAATTGGGAGTCTCCTGTGCTTGAGACCCGCCGTGGTTAAGCACCATTTGCGACGAGATATAGTGCACTCACAATTTAAATCTGTCGCCGTAACGCGTGCGCCGTCTCGCTTCAGTAATTGTTTTAAGGGGTGATGACGAAGATGACGAATTTACTTTCCTGAAGAGGAGCAGGATGGGTCACGCGTTCTGTAAGATTTGTCTCCCACGGGGAAGGAACGATGTCAGTCGGCATGAAAAATCCAAGTCATTAGTGAATGACAGAGTGAACATGAAAAATTAATAGAAAATAAATGACAAATGGTTATTTTATATTTTATATATTTTATATATTTATATTTATATTATATTTTATATAATTTATATTATTTTATATTTCCTGTCTTAAAATGTAAGGGATACACATGGTCATTTCCGTTGTTTCCTGTTTCCTGCGAGAGTGATACTGACTGCTAGCGCGCGAACTTTGAAACCATAGATATCACCTAAATAATAATTCGAGTTAAGTCATTGGGAAAAAGCTTCGCAAGATTAATAATCCTCCAAAATAAATAAATAAAATTTCCCAGACCCCGACGGATTAATCACCTACGCAAGTACCGACCCACGATCTTCGTTCAATTAAGAAGGTGCTTCCAGCCTTACAGCCTCAGTTTACGTAAGTACAACGCCATGTCTACTGTTCCGTGTTCTGAGTGTAATATGTTTAGCTATTCTTCTCCAGTCATTAGCGGTATTTATACATGTGAGAAGTGTCAGTTAGTCGCTAGACTGACGGAGAAGATTGTAGTGTTAGAGGGACGTATCCGGACGTTACATAACATTCAGGAGAATGAGAGTTTTATTGACTCAGTATTAGCGGCTCCGGATATGTCCGCGATAGCCAGTAAGTCTCCCCCTGCTCCGGCAGCAGAGCCTTCGCAGCAAGGCGAGTGGGTGACGACCCGGCGGCATAGTCGCAAATCCAAACCAAACTTACACCGGCACCATTCGCCTATCCGCGTTTCCAACAGGTTCTCCCCACTCAGTGAAACTCCCACTGAGACGCCTGTTGAAAGTGCTCTAATAATTGGTGATTCTATTCTAAGAAACGTGAGAGTAGCGACTCCAGCGACCATTGTAAATTGTCTCCCGGGTGCCAGAGCGACCGACATCTCGGCAAATTTAAAAGTGCTGGCTAAAAGTAAACGTAAATACTCTCAGATAGTTATCCACGTCGGCACTAATGATGTCCGATTGAGGCAATCGGAGATCACAAAGGCAAATTTTAAAGAGGTGTGCAACATTGCGAAGAAGATGTGTGTGTCAGTAACGTGCTCTGTCCAGACTAAAAACTCAAGTCCAGACTAAAAACACACCTGTTTAGTTTAGCGTATAGGGACACTAGTTCTAGCCCTAGCTAACTCTTCACTCCCAGGCAGACCTGTAGTGTGAGGTGTAGAGCTGGGTGGGGATCGGTGCCATTGGCTTTGGATGAACTGGATTGTCAGTGCTGTCACTCTAGCTTTGCAATCTCTTGTGGAACTGGAGTGCTGACATTTCAGGGACTCCCCATGCCGGCATTCCCACTTGCCTCTCCCTCCTACTGATGCTGCCATAGCCATATCTGCCGGAGCTTGCAGATTGCACTTCATATTGTACTCACCTAGCTTTTAGCACTGCCAATAGCCTCCTCTACTATGCCTAATTGTACATTTTATTTCCCCTACTCCTCCTGGGGGTGATGCCTGGAGACCTCAATCTATCAAGATGTCCAGCACACCCGACCACCACCAGTGACGTCCCTGCATCCAGCTCGCCGTTCTGATCTTCCATGTATGACCCGCTGCCTTACCTCTGGTTGCCTGGCAATTGGAAGAAGACTCGGCTTCGGCATTGGCTTATCTTCCTTGCTCTCCTCTCTCTATTTGACTATCCCTGCCGGCCCCTGGAGGATGGGCTTCCCCTTTGAGTCTGGTCCCTCTCAAGGTTTCTTCCTTCTAGGGAGTTTTTCCTTGCCACTGTCGCCTATGGCTTACTCACTGGGGGCTTTGGGTGAGGATACTGTAAAGCGCTTTGAGACAATGTAATGTTGTGATAATGCGCTATATAAAAATAAATTTGTTTGTTTGTTGTTGTTGATACTGGAGCCTGGTTGCGGTGGTGGGATGGCTCACGGCGGGTGCCGGAAAATTTCCTTTATTTTCAAATCCAAACCTTGACAGGTATGCTGCTGTTCCAAATCATGGGTGCATGTTACAAGTGCGGAACATATTTTAACTTAGTACTAACTTAGCATCATATTTGATCTGATTCGACTGAATATCCCAGGTTTCCATCTCTCATGCATCTGGTGTGACGTGTTTTCAGACTCTCAGGCTGGCGCAAAGAAATCTTACGGGAATTGAACGTCTCACTCCGGCCAGCTGACCAAAGTTGGTAACCTTGGTATTGTGTGTAGGAGATTCGGTATAACTATAATTTCGTTCTCCATTTACATGCCCGTAGTGTCTTTAAGTGTTATGTAGTTTTGCCTGAAACGCAAAAATAAAACAAAGCAATTAAAGCCGTAAGTGGCTCAAATTGTGCTGTAGCGATTGAAGAACTTTTGTCGGAAGTTGGATTCGAACCCACGCCTTACTTGGGAGAACAGAATACCAGAATAGAGTAGGTTAAGTCCAGCCTTGGCTTCCAAGCTGACGTTTTTCTACATATGTGCTTGTGTATCATGGACAGTAAGAGGGGGCAGGCAAGGAGAGAATTTCTCTCTTTGGGGATCAATAGAGTGTTGTTATTATAACGTCTAAAAAGTATGATGGTCTGTCGATAAATCAATAAGAAAATAAATGAAGTCGTTTTCGCGAACACGCTGGAAAAGCCAGGGGCCGGACTGACTGTAGGGGGCGTGGCCAGAGACAGCCATCTCAGGCTGTCAAGTCTCCCGTTTTGGCCGGGAAACTACCGTATTTTACTTCTCTTTCCCGCCGTCCTCCCGTATTAGTATTTTCCCGTAAATCTCCCTTATATTATATAGTTGCTGGATAGTGTAGTGGTAAGATCGCCGCCTTTCACACGGGAGACCGGGGTTCGAATCCCGGTTGTGGCCAAAAATGTATTTTATATATTTTATATATTTATATTATATTTATATTATATTTTATATAATTTATATTATTTTATATTTCCTGTCTTAAAATGTAAGGGATACTGGAGCCTGGTTGCGGTGGTGGGATGGCTCACGGCGGGTGCCGGAAAATTTCCTTTATTTTCAAATCCAAACCTTGACAGGTATGCTGCTGTTCCAAATCATGGGTGCATGTTACAAGTGCGGAACATATTTTAACTTAGTACTAACTTAGCATCATATTTGATCTGATTCGACTGAATATCCCAGGTTTCCATCTCTCATGCATCTGGTGTGACGTGTTTTCAGACTCTCAGGCTGGCGCCTGAGAAACGTCTCACTCCGGCCAGCTGACCAAAGTTGGTAACCTTGGTATTGTGTGTAGGAGATTCGGTATAACTATAATTTCGTTCTCCATTTGCATGCCCGAAGTGTCTTTAAGTGTTATGTAGTTTTGCCTGAAACGCAAAAATAAAACAAAGCAATTAAAGCCGATCAGTGGCTCAAATTGTGCTGTAGCGATTGAAGAACTTTTGTCGGAAGTTGGATTCGAACTTGGGATGCCTTACTTGGGAGAACAGAATACCAGAATAGAGTAGGTTAAGTCCAGCCTTGGCTTCCAAGCTGACGTTTTTCTACATATGTGCTTGTGTATCATGGACAGTAAGAGGGGGCAGGCAAGGAGAGAATTTCTCTCTTTGGGGATCAATAGAGTGTTGTTATTATAACGTCTAAAAAGTATGATGGTCTGTCGATAAATCAATAACAATATCAATGAAGTCAATGTTTATCTAAAGGAATCAGAATTCAGGAAAAGCCAGGGGCCGGACCGAGTGTAGGGGGCGTGGCCAGAGACAGCCTGCTGACTGTTCCAAATCATGGGTGCATGTTACAAGTCCGGAACATATTTTAACTTAGTACTAACTTAGCATCATATTTGATCTGATTCGACTGAATATCCCAGGTTTCCATCTCTCATGCATCTGGTGTGACGTGTTTTCAGACTCTCAGGCTGGCGCAAAGAAATCTTACGGGAATTGAACGTCTCACTCCGGTCAGCTGACCAAAGTTGGTAACCTTGGTATTGTGTGTAGGAGATTCGGTATAACTATAATTTCGTTCTCCATTTACATGCCCGTAGTGTCTTTAACCGGCTGCACAAACTGGATCCGCCTCCATTACGACACAACTTTGCCCTTATTGGCTTAAGAATTTAGTCACATACATGACGTATATCTGCTATTTCTCCCGAGAAGCAGGTAAAGCAGTGGTAACTGCTTTGTAGTTAATTTACCTGGTAAAATTAAGTTTAAATAAATGATATAAATACTGTAATAGTACTCGTGAGCTTTGTTTATTTGTTATTAGTTATTGTAATGTTGCGCTGCTTTATTTGTTTAATCGTCTAGTCTGTGGAGACATTCAAGTTAATCAAATAAGAATTGCACTGTACACTGTACATGACCATAAAAACTTTGTATCCTTGAAATAAATGTTTTTGATCTTTTCCTTGGCAGTTATCTTTTTACACAGGGCCTCTATGTACACGATAGTTTTTTTTTTCACGACTAACAGTATGGATCAGGAGTTGGTTATTGTAAAAGAAGTAATGTGCATGCAGGTGATATTTGTATAGATTTATCCACACCCTTGTAGCAGTGCTGCCATTGCAGTCAGATCTCGCAAACTAGGAGTATTAGTTGTCTTTATTTCTCTTTATTTCTTGACGCCAACCCTCTCCATTAATCCGGGCTTGGGACTGGCACCTACCTGAGCTGGCTTGCTCCCTTAAGTGGCTGGGTTAGGCTAAACTATATATATATATTTACCAAGACTACAATAAAACATCTCGAAATGTGTAGTCTAGCAAAACGCAGTTTAAAGAAGGTAGCCTACCTGGCGAAATTGCAAACAAATTAAGGGCGTTAGGCAGCCTTTAGATCCTACCCATCATGCACTGCAGTTTTTTGCTAATTCCTCAAATGGAAAACTGTCCATCCATCCATCCATCCATTTTCCAAACCGCTTATCCTACTGGATCGCGGGGGGTCTGGAGCCTATCCCGGAAGCAATGGGCACGAGACAGGGAACAACTCAGGATGGCGGGCCAGCCCATCGCAGGGCACACTCACACACTATTCACTCACGCATACACTCCTATGGGCAATTTAGCAACTCCAATTAGCCTCAGCATGTTTTTGGACTGTGGGGGAAACCAGAGTACCCGGAGGAAACCCCACGATGACATGGGTAGAACATGCAAACTCCACACACATGTGACCCAGGTGGAGACTCGAACCCGGGCCCTAGAGGTGTGAGGCAACAGTGCTAACCACTGCACCACCATGCTGCCCCCTAAATGGAAAACCATTAAATACAAAAGGAAAACAAAAGTGCTGTAAGACTGTATACTTATGTGTATGTTAGTAAAGGCTGTAGCTGACACAACGGACCCCACTAATTAGAAAGGGGTAATTGTACACATGTGGCATCCAGTATGTTCTTCTATAACAGTTTTTAAAAAAAAAAAAAAACTCACATTACACAAATTGGCACTATCAAAACGAGGATTATGGGGAAAATGGGGACTGTGATGGAGATTACATACACGTAGGCATGGTATTTAGTTTTTTTTAATCTGGTCACCTTCCAGAGTAATTGTAAACTAAAACCATCTTCACCCTATTTGATTCTTTATAAATGGACAATCAGTCGTGCAGTAAATGGGGGTATAGAGAGACACAGAGCTTGTCTAACAAGAAACCCTGGGAAGCTAACATTAATAGGGTGGGTATGGATAGCAAAACCATTGATACAGATTACAGATTTATATCTCACCTGAACCCTGGCGGGCTCCGTGCCAATAGGGGTTGGGATTAGGGTTAGTTAACTTAAGTAGTAATATTGATGTGTATATTCTCCTATTCTCCAGTCAGTGAATCGTGAAACGTAATGTTAATATGTTTCTATACCTATATGTTCTGCTTAAAAACCCATAAAGGCAAGCACAGTGTTTAGACATTCTGTTACTTAGACTAGTAAACACTAAGATCCTTCAGCTTTCAATTAACCTGACACAACAGTCTAAACAACAAATGTGTGCCATGTCATTTGTCATCTTTACATCTTGTATCCTTTATATGGTAATTGGATTTTCAAGGTGGAATTGCAGGTCGATCATTTTAAGGATCTAGATGTAAACCTCCCTGGTGTTGCTTTAATATTTTTTTTGCACAATTTGCTTCACACACTTCCTCCAGCAGAGAAGCTTACAATACTACACCCCACCAAATGACTGGATGATGCCTTTTTATTTAAGGTCTGGCTGTGAGCCTCGATTACCGATACACTATCTTCAGGCTCCTGCCGGGATCAGTCAGTATGGTGGACCTTTGGAGGAATGGGTACAAAACCATCAGGAAAGTTTGCAGGTGCTTCAAGAGTATGTGAAGGCTTAGTTGGAGGAACAAGCCACACCACGAAATCGGAAACACAATGAGTTGGTTAATGATTAGGGGTTTGATGAAGGTCAGCTGGTGTGTTTGCGGAACCATGTTCGAGGTAAAATACAGGATCATTGGGATGCCTGTTTGTATATGGTAGTTCGGTGTCCCCAAGATCAGGGTGCAGTTTACTCTGCAACTCCAATGGAGGGGGACGGGGTTGTCCGTCAAGTTCACCGAACAGAGTTGCGTCCAGTACCACAGGGGGTTGTTATGTCAGGGGAAGATGTTCTGGTAATGTCTCCTGAGTCTGGGTTGCCCACAGGGGCAACAGAAATGGAATCGGATGAGGACTCTGTGATTTTACGGGGACAGGGCTGGTGGGAGGGGTCGCAATAGAGCATCCACAAGTAGGCCTCGTATAATGGAGGAGGTTATGTCCCCCCCGAGGTGTAGAGACCAGTTAAACGTTCGGTGAGGTCCACCACTGGTCATCATACCAACCCTTATAAGTTACCACGGTCAGTGAATGATCGTTCGGTTGGGGAGGAAGACCAGTGGTTTGGGGATAGAATTCTTAGCTGTGATCGTTGGGTCATCAATTTCATTTTGGGGGATGGATTGTAGCCAGGCAATTATAGGCAGGTATAGGAACTGCAGTTCGGACTGGAGGCATAGCCGGGGCGAGATGGCTGTGCATGTTCCGATGGTAGGGCATATTGGCAAAGGAGCAGGCACGGGAAAGACAGGCAGGGTCCTGATAGATTTGGTGGAGCATCGGCGGGCATATTGAATTTGCAGTGTAGCAGCCTTTCTGTTTGCTTGTTTCAGGGGTGAACAATCTTATCCGCAAAGGGCCGGTGTGTATGCAGGTTTTCGCTGCAACTCCCTAATTAGATTTCTAATTAGAGGACTGATTAGCTGAAGAGTCCTCATACCTGGTTTTGAAGAGCTGACCTAAAGGTTACCCCAAAAACCTGTTTTTTTTTTGTTTGAATGGGGCAGTGAGTCATGGGGTAAACTACTGTTCTTTAGGGGTTTTCAAGGTGGAATTACGGGTCGATAATTTTAAGGATCAGGTTGTAAACCTCCCTGGTGTTGCTTTAATATGTTTTATCTGAGGTTGTATCGTGTATTATCAAGCCAGCCGGCTTAGTGGCCTCGGGAGCGGGGTTTAGTGGGAGCAGCTGGCTAGTTTTATTTTCTTTTTTGTTTGTGTCTTTTTCTTTGTTGTATGTATATTTTGGGTTCATTATTAGGCAGGCTGGGCCTTTTGGCACCTGTAGTCTGGGTGCTGGATTGCCCATAGGGGTCTTTTTTATTGCTGTGATTTGCTGTGTCATTCACTAGTGTGATTTGTGCTGGATGTGTTTTTAAGGTTGTGCTGTGGCGTGTACCTGAGCAAACTTTGGGCAACCTGTTCTCTTGTTGGCTTTATTGACAAAGGGTGGATTAGTCTAATTACGGCCTGCTACAAATAGCTGCATATAACGTATAAAAAAAATCACCTTATGGGTGCTCCGTAGGGTAGCAAGATCTTGAGTTTTTTTTACAGTACTCGGGTACGTTTTAAAATTTTCGACCAATCAGCAAACATTATTCTGACAGCATAGCTGGGAAACCAATGAAAAGTGAGTGCAACGTTCTAGAACTTGACTTCGGGTTGACGCTCCCTATAAAAGAGCTGGGTACTGCTTCAAGGCGTTCAGTTGGCGCTACCTCCTGATAGAGTAGCACTGTACGGCTCTTGTTCCGTAAAACAACATCAAAAGGATGAAAAAAAAAACAATATTTAAAGAAGACGAAAAAAATCAATTTTTAAAGAAGACGAAAAAAACATCGTCTAAAAAAATAAGCCAAAAAAATAATATCCGAAGAAGGAAAAACATGCAAAGTAAAAAAAAACAAACAAAAATAAAAAACAATATCCAAAGAAGAAGGAAAAAAACATCCAAAGGGAGAAAAGAAGAACTGAAGGGCCAACGAGGTAGGAGGAAATACAAATTTCGTTTCAGCACCGTTGGAGTGCCAAGCCGTGAAAAGCATTTGGCCAGAAGACAAGGTAAGTGTTGTATCTGTTATTTTAAAACAGCGCTTTTCAAAATGCTGCTTTATAATCGTTTGAGATCGTTAGCCAGTGTGACAGCTGAAGGCTTTTTGAGTTTACCAACATAAAGTTTTATTTCTGTATTAGGACATTGTCAGGAACAATGATGTGTTCATCGCTATGATGTGGTCAAAAAGCGATGCATTGAATCTTAGAAACATTTGTGATTTTTCAAACGATGCTTTTCCTTTTATTTAATCAGTAAAATTTCCATCGGTTTTATATAGTGCCCCTTGAAATATGTCTTTAGCTCATTTTCCGGGCATTTTACTAGAATGCATCCTGAGAAATACACAAGCTCTGCTGCATTTCCGTGCCTCGATGTTTAGTGCCGAGTATAATTGTTGCAGTTGCCTTTTATATATTCCATGAGACCTGTTGGTACCAAGAGAAGTGTGAGACTGTCAGGGTGAATTTATCATACAATCGCACGCATAAATACCTGAGGGTTGCCAGTCCTTTTGCGTTGTTACAGGAGGACTAGAGCTGACGAGTGTGTTTCTACACACTATCAAGGGCATTGTAGTACAGTTTTCTCAGGTGGGAGAATGCTGCCGATCTCCTATTTGACAATACAGCCCTTGATATATTAGAATATTACAGAACTAGAAGCCTTTTGCAAGGAAGAATGTGAGAAAATCCCAAGTACAAGAACTGAAAGCCTTTCAGCTGGCTATAAGAAGCGCTTGTAAGCTGTGATATCTGGCAGAGGAGGTGTTACTAAGTACTGATTACGTAGGGTGCCCAAACTTTTGCAGAGTGCCATAATAATGTTTTTATTTTGTAATTTTGTTCAATTTATGGCATAAAAAGTAACTATTCATCAATGTTTGCTGAAAATATTGTGTATTTTTCCCCCAGTTCCTAAAGAGACTGTATTAACTGATATTGTTGCTTTTGTAATTGAAAAGATGTTATTTGTCAAGGGGTGCCAAACCTTTGCATAAGACTGTACACAGTGTGTGTATGTGTTTATGTGAGTGTGTGTCTGTGTGTGTGTGTGTATATATATATATGTGTGTGTGTGTATATATTTCTGTATATGCATGTGTATATATATATTTATATATAGTTCACACACATTCAAACTTATTTGAATACACATTCAAAATTATTTTTATTATTATTATTTTCGTTTTTTTTTTTTTTTTTGTGTTTTAAAATTTTTTATTTTTGCAATGGAAATAAAAATAAAGCAGTCCTCCGTAGAGGAGGGGTGGTGGAGGGAATATATATATATATATACATATATATAAAATAATTGTCACACAACTGGGGTGACATGCCTTTCCTGCTCACCCAATTTTAGTGCACTTTAGTTATGCATAATGACCTTCTAGTCTCGATACACCCATATATATATATGTATATATATATATAGTTTTTTTTGTTTTTTTTTTTGCAATAGACAATAAAAATAACGCAGTTCTCCATAAAGGAGGGATGGTGGATGGAATATATATATACATATATATAAAATAATTGTCACACAACCTGGGTGACATGCCTTGCCTGCTCACCCAGTTTTAGTGCACCTTAGTTATTCATAATGACCATCTAGTCTCGATACACCCATAAATATATATGTATATATATATAGTTTTTTTTGTTTTTTTTTTTGCAATAGACAATAAAAATAACGCAGTTCTCCATAAAGGAGGGATGGTGGATGGAATATATATATACATATATATAAAATAATTGTCACACAACTTGGGTGACATGCCTTGCCTGCTCACCCAATTTTAGTGCAACTTAGTTATCCATAATGACCAACTAGTCTCGATACACCCATATATATATATATATGTACATATATATATAGTTTTTTTATTAGCAATAGAAAAGAAAAATAACGCAGTTCTCCGTAAAGGAGGGATGGTGGATGGAATATATATATATATATATACATTTATATAAAATAATTGTCACACAACCTGGGTGACATGCCTTGCCTGCTCACCCAATTTTAGTGCACCTTAGTTATTCATACTGACCATCTAGTCTCGACACACCCATATATATATATATATATATATATATATATGTATATATATAGATATTTTTTCTTTTTCTTGTGTTTTTTTTTCGCAATGGATATTAAAAATAAAGCAGTCCTCCGTAAAGGAGGGGTGGTGGAGGGAATATATATATACATATATATATAAAATAATTGTCACACAACCTGGGTGACATGCCTTGCCTGCTCACCCAATTTTAGTGCAACTTAGTTATCCATAATGACCAACTAGTCTCGATACACCCATATATATATATATATATATGTACATATATATAGTTTTTTTATTAGCAATAGAAAAGAAAAATAACGCAGTTCTCCGTAAAGGAGGGATGGTGGATGGAATATATATATATATATATATATATATATATATATATATATATACATTTATATAAAATAATTGTCACACAACCTGGGTGACATGCCTTGCCTGCTCACCCAATTTTAGTGCACTTTAGTTATCCATACTGACCATCTAGTCTCGACACACCCATATATATATATATATATATATATATATATATATATATATATATGTATATATATATAGATATTTTTTCTTTTTCTTGTGTTTTTTTTTCGCAATGGATATTAAAAATAAAGCAGTCCTCCGTAAAGGAGGGGTGGTGGAGGGAATATATATATACATATATATATAAAATAATTGTCACACAACCTGGGTGACATGCCTTGCCTGCTCACCCAATTTTAGTGCAACTTAGTTATCCATAATGACCAACTAGTCTCGATACACCCATATATATATATATATATGTACATATATATAGTTTTTTTATTAGCAATAGAAAAGAAAAATAACGCAGTTCTCCGTAAAGGAGGGATGGTGGATGGAATATATATATATATATATATATATATATATATATATATATATATATATATATATATATATACATTTATATAAAATAATTGTCACACAACCTGGGTGACATGCCTTGCCTGCTCACCCAATTTTAGTGCACTTTAGTTATCCATACTGACCATCTAGTCTCGACACACCCATATATATATATATATATATATATATATATATGTATATATATATAGATATTTTTTCTTTTTCTTGTGTTTTTTTTTCGCAATGGATATTAAAAATAAAGCAGTCCTCCGTAAAGGAGGGATGGTGGATGGAATATATATATAAAATAATTGTCACACAACCGGGGTGACATGCCTTGCCTGCTCACCCAATTTTAGTGCACCTTAGTTATTCATAATGACCATCTAGTCTCGATACACCCATAAATATATATGTATATATATATAGTTTTTTTATTAGCAATAGAAAAGAAAAATAACGCAGTTCTCCGTAAAGGAGGGATGGTGGATGGAATATATATATATATATATACATTTATATAAAATAATTGTCACACAACCTGGGTGACATGCCTTGCCTGCTCACCCAATTTTAGTGCACTTTAGTTATCCATAATGACCATCTAGTCTCGATACACCCATGAATATATATGTATATATATATATATATATATATATATATATATATATATATATATATATATATATATATATATATATATATATAGTTTTTCTGTTTTTTTTTTGCAATAGACAATAAAAATAACGCAGTTCTCCGTAAAGGAGGGATGGTGGATGGAATATGTATATGCATATATATAAAATAATTGTCACACAACCTGGGTGACATGCCTTGCCTGCTCACCCAATTTTAGTGCACCTCAGTTATCCATACTGACCATCTAGTCTCGACACACCCATATATATATATATATATATATATATATATATATATATATATGTATATATATAGATATTTTTTCTTTTTCTTGTGTTTTTTTTTCGCAATGGATATTAAAAATAAAGCAGTCCTCCGTAAAGGAGGGGTGGTGGAGGGAATATATATATACATTTATATAAAATAATTGTCACACAACTGGGGAGACATGCCTTGCCTGCTCACCCAATTTTAGTGCACCTTAGTTATCCATAATGACCAACTAGTCTCGATTCACCCATAAATATATATATATATATGTACATATATATAGTTTTTTTATTAGCAATAGAAAAGAAAAATAACGCAGTTCTCCGTAAAGGAGGGATGGTGGATGGAATATATACATACATATATATAAAATAATTGTCACACAACCTGGGTGACATGCCTTGCCTGCTCACCCAATTTTAGTGCAACTTAGTTATCCATAATGACCAACTAGTCTCGATACACCCATAAATATATATGTATATATATAGTTTTTTTTTTTTCGCAATGGACAATAAAAATAACGCAGTTCTCCGTAAAGTAGGGATGGTGGATGGAATATATATATAAAATAATTGTCACACAACCGGGGTGACATGCCTTGCCTGCTCACCCAATTTTAGTGCACCTTAGTTATTCATAATGACCATCTAGTCTCGATACACCCATAAATATATATGTATATATATGTATTGTTTTTTTTTTTTTTTTTTTTTTGCAATAGACAATAAAAATAGCGCAGTTCTCCATAAAGGAGGGATGGTGGATGGAATATATATATACATATATATAAAATAATTGTCACACAACCTGGGTGACATGCCTTGCCTGCTCACCCAATTTTAGTGCAACTTAGTTATCCATAATGACCAACTAGTCTCGATACACCCATATATATATATATATATATGTACATATATATAGTTTTTTTATTAGCAATAGAAAAGAAAAATAACACAGTTCTCCGTAAAGGAGGGATGGTGGATGGAATATATATATATATATATATATATATGTATATATATAGATATTTTTTCTTTTTCTTGTGTTTTTTTTTCGCAATGGATATTAAAAATAAAGCAGTCCTCCGTAAAGGAGGGATGGTGGATGGAATATATATATAAAATAATTGTCACACAACCGGGGTGACATGCCTTGCCTGCTCACCCAATTTTAGTGCACCTTAGTTATTCATAATGACCATCTAGTCTCGATACACCCATAAATATATATGTATATATATATAGTTTTTTTATTAGCAATAAAAAAGAAAAATAACGCAGTTCTCCGTAAAGGAGGGATGGTGGATGGAATATATATATATATATATATATATATATATATATATATATATATATATATATATATATATATATACATTTATATAAAATAATTGTCACACAACCTGGGTGACATGCCTTGCCTGCTCACCCAATTTTAGTGCACTTTAGTTATCCAGAATGACCATCTAGTCTCGATACACCCATGAATATATATGTATATATATATATATATATATATATATATATATATATATATATATATATATAGTTTTTCTGTTTTTTTTTTGCAATAGACAATAAAAATAACGCAGTTCTCCATAAAGGAGGGATGGTGGATGGAATATGTATATGCATATATATAAAATAATTGTCACACAACCTGGGTGACATGCCTTGCCTGCTCACCCAATTTTAGTGCACCTTAGTTATCCATACTGACTATCTAGTCTCGATACACCCATATATATATATATATATATATATATATATATATATATATATATATATATATATATACATGTACATATATATAGTTTTTTTATTAGCAATAGAAAAGAAAAATAACGCAGTTCTCCGTAAAGGAGGGATGGTGGATGGAATATATATATATATATATACATTTATATAAAATAATTGTCACACAACCTGGGTGACATGCCTTGCCTGCTCACCCAGTTTTAGTGCACCTTAGTTATCCATAATGACCATCTAGTCTCGATACACCCATAAATATATATGTATATATATATATATATATATATATATATATATATAGTTTTTTTATTTTTTTCGTAATGGACAATAAAAATAACGCAGTTCTCTGTAAAGGAGGGATGGTGGATGGAATATATATATACATATATACATTTATATAAAATAATTGTCACACAACCTGGGTGACATGCCTTGCCTGCTGACCCAGTTTTAGTGCACCTTAGTTATCCATACTGACCATCTAGTCTCGATACACCCATAAATATATATACTGAACAAAAATATAAACGCAACACTCTTGTTTCTGCTCCCATTTTTCATGAGATGGACTTAAAGACCTACAATTCATTCCAGATACACAATATTACCATTTCTCTCAAACATTTCTCACAAATCAGTCTAAATGTGTGATAGTGAGCACTTCTGCTTTGCTGAGATAATCCATCCCACCTCACAGGTGTGCCACATCAAGATGCTGATCTGACATCATGGGTAGTGCACAGGTGTACCTTATACTGCCCACAATAAATGGCCACCCTGGAATGTGCAGTTTTTTGCTTTATTGGGGGTCTGGGGACTCAGAACCGGTCAGTATCTGGTGTGACCACCATTTGCCTCATACAATGCAACACATCTTCTTCGCATAGAGTTTATCAGATTGTCAATTGTGGCCTGTGGAATGTTGGTCCACTCCTCTTCAATGGCTGTGCGAAGTTGTTGGATATTAGTGGGAACTGGTACACGCTGTCGTATACGCCGGTCAAGCACATCCCAAACATGCTCAACGGGTGACATGTCCGGTGAGTATGCTGGCCATGCAAGAACTGGGACATTTTCAGCTTCCAAGAACTGTGTACAGATCCTTGCAACATGGGGCCGTGCATCATCTGTCTGAGTGGCTGGTCTCAGACGATCTTGGAGGTGAACCTGCTGGATGTAGAGGTCCTGGGCTGGTGTGGTTACACGTGGTCTGCGGTTGTGAGGCCGGTTGGATGTACTGCCATATTCTCTGAAACGCCTTTGGAGACGGCTTATGGTTGAGAAATGAACATTCAATGCACGAGCAACAGATCTGGTTGACATTCCTGCTGTCAGCATGCCAATTGCACGCTCCCTCAATGCTTGTGGCATCTGTGGCATTTTGCTGTGAGACAAAACTGCACATTCCAGGGTGGCCTTTTATTGTGGGCAGTATAAGGTACACCTGTGCACTACCCATGATGTCAGATCAGCATCTTGATGTGGCACACCTGTGAGGTGGGATGGATTATCTCAGCAAAGCAGAAGTGCTCACTATCACACATTTAGACTGATTTGTGAGAAATGTTTGAGAGAAATGGTAATATTGTGTATCTGGAATGAATTGTAGATCTTTAAGTCCATCTCATGAAAAATGGGAGCAAAAACAAAAGTGTTGCGTTTATATTTTTGTTCAGTGTATGTATATGTATACATATAGTTTTTTTTGTGTTTGTGAAAACGGGTCTTTAATCGGGGAAACGGAGCGGGTAGAGCAGGACGGAACGCAGGCATTGACAAACTACAATGACGGACAGGGCAAACAGGTAAGACCAGGACTTAAAATAGGTCATGACTAATCAAAGTAATCGGGCAAAGCAGGAGACGATCAGGGAAGCACACGTGGGTAATCAGGGGGCGTGGCACACACGAGGAGCGGACAAGCCGGGCATATATGTATATCTATATAAAACCTCATTAATGAGGGACAGGGAACAGAACGGACAGACAGAACTGGCACAGGGGAAGGAGCCAGGACAAGACTTGACATAAGACAGGAAAGGCAGAGAAACAGATCAGAAAGGGGGACACGGAGGGAACAGGCAGGACAAAAGGACCGGGAGTGAACGAAGGGAACATCGGGGAAAGAGGAGCAGAAGCCAGAGGGACGAGGGACAAAGAGAGGAGGGACAGAGACAGGAGGAACAAAGCGAGGGGGAGCAGAGGCAGGAGGGACAAAGACGGGAGGCCAGGGAGAGAAGGAGGGGGAACCAAGAGGAGCCCGAGGGAGACCCAGCGGGCGACGGGAGGCAGCCGGAAGGGCTGCAGGCGGCCGGGAGGCCGGAGCCGGAGGGGCCGAGGAGACGGGGTGAGGGACAGACGCAGGGACGAAGGAGGGAGTCGGAGGGGAGACCAGGGAAGGGGACGAAGGAGCTGGAAGGGACCCTGGCGAGGGCAAGGAGAGAGGGGGAGCCGCAGCAGACGGCGACGTCCTCCGACACGCCAGAGCGGGAGGACCAGCAGGCGAATGAGGAGCCGCCGTCGGGGGGCCCGCAGGCAACCGATAAGACGCCGGAGGAGGGACCGAGGCAGGGCGACGAGGCCGCGGAGGGGGACCCGCAGACGACAGCCGACCCGGAGGGCCAGGACCCGCAGGTGCCGACCAAGCCCTAGCGCCGGCGAGGGAGGGCGAGCCAGGGGGCTGGGCGGGTGGGACCCCAGCCGTGCGTCTGTGTCCTCTCCCCTTATGGGACACAGACATAAGGACCTGCGGCCGGGGTCGGGCTCGTCGGGGTGAGGGTACCAGAGTCACAGGGGGAGAAGGGACTGGAGTGGGGCCAGGGACTGGAGCTGCAGGCTGCAGAGGGGGCGCCTGCCCGGGAGCTGCAGGCAGGGAAAGCGCCTCGGACGTGGGCGCGGTAGCTGCAGGCAGCGGAGACGGCTGCTCGGGCTCTGGGGCCGCAGGGGGCACTTATTTTATTATATAAAATAAGTGTCACACAACCGGGGTGACATGCCTTGCCTGCTTGTGGGATGAGGAAGACTCAGGGACTGGAAATGGGATTAAAACTGAAGATGTGCTCATTCCTTTGTGTATTTACAAATTTTCCTTCCGTCAGACATGAGGAGTTTGCTGCTATATTTGGCACTAATAGAGATTCTGATGCTGCTATTTTTATTGTCTATTAGTTTGTTATTATTTACAAGTTCTGTTGTGTTTTTGCATTTTTCTCTTCTGGTTAATTAACTGCTGTCTGTTTGCTGTGAAGTATGAGTGTGGTGAGTAAGACTCAGGGACTGGAAGTGGGATTACAACTAAAGATAACATGCTTATTCCTTTTTGTATTGTTTACAAATTTCCTTCCGTCAAACATGAGGAGTTTGCTGCTATATTGTGCACTAACAGAGATTCTGATGCTGCTATTTTTATTGTTTATAAATGTGTTATTGTTTCCAAGTTGAGTATTCAATAAATGCTAAATTGAGAAATTTTGTGTATCGTTTGTTATTATTAGTGTGATATTTTACCATGCAAATAGAGGGGAAAACGTCCAATTATCGGCCAAAAAAAATCAGCAGCATATATCGGCCATCGCCTGACCCTTGACTTGAAAAACCCATATCGGTCGACCTCTAGTAACAGTACATTCTGTCCAATTCATCCATCGAGTTAAGTCACACACCCACTTGAGGGGGCACTCCGGCAGACGTGAGGATGGGGATGTTCTTTCCGCTATAACATCCACTGCAGAAGTACATCTCGCTCCTGTTCACAGGGCTTACTTCAATGATGAAGCAGGGCTGGTTGTCTGGACAAGAAGTTGTCCTGCTGCTGGGTCTCGGTGCCGTTTTTCCACCTAAGCTTGAAGGTGGAAATGTGTTCCAACTTGGTCCCTGGGACTGCAGCATAGCCAAACATCGCGAGCAGCGTCGGCCACACCCACCACCAGAACCATCACACCGTCCTATACACATAAAGAAGAACTAAAACATAGAGTGTTGTGACAATCTATGCGTTAATGTTTGGCAGCATAGGTGATTCATTAAAATTATACCGAAGAATGGAAAATGTGATATTTAGAATATTTTTTGCCATTTAGTAGCTAATTTAAGCACTTACCCAATGCCTCAATTTGTTTTAGGTCAGTAATGTCTGAGCCAAAAGAATGAATGTATGAATTTAATACAATTCACCCACTCCCACCCACACACAAATCTGAAATTCAATTTAAGACACTTCTTAAACATTAGTGCATTAACAAAAAAGGAAAATCTTAAGAGATTCAGTAGGATTTTCTATGTTAGACTTAAGCTAATAGTTCAATAGTTTTTACATATTTCAATATACCAATTTGACTTTAATGTTGAAACAGATGCTAAAACATGGAATAATTTCATAACTAGAGAAACATGTTATTCACAAACACTAGCAAAGGTAGCTTATAGTTAAGCTTACTTAAGTCAGCAAGTCAGGCTACAGTGTGTAAGAATAGTCGTAAACGATAATTTGTCTCAGTCTTACATGACAGAATAAGTAAACAGAAAATATAAAATGGCTGAAACAGCGTCATTAACGCCAGCTACAGTAGAGGCGCAGAAAAGGTGTCATGACTGAAGTATTCCCAAACTCTGGAAGACCGTATGCGAGCCTTTTTTGCCGCGTGTTTCTCCAGAGGCTCCGGAGCTCCGCTGGTTGACACAGCCATGTTGGTTCATGTGCAGGGGGACGAGCGGCAAATTTCTTTTTTGCAGGGTGGTAGGTGATGTCTCATTAATATTTATTAATTTACTTACAAAATGGTGCGGCACTGCATCCAAGCCTGCGGCACTCAGAGTCACAAATACAGTGGAAACCATTTGTAGTAATTACGTCTGTCTGGCTGATTTCCAACTAATTGATATTTGTATATTTATTACATGAATATAAGGTAATATAAGGTAATAGAAGAGGTATTTAATGGTTTTCCATCTGAGGAATTTGCAAAAAACTGCAGTGCATGATGGGTCGGACCTAAAGGCTGCCTTAACGTCCTCATCTGTATGACGACATACATCAAGACTAGGAAGGTGCATAATGTTCATGTCTGGTTGCGTTTGTTGGTCCAGAAAGTAATTCAATTTCGCCATGTAGGTTACGTTCTTAAAAACTGCTTGGATATAGCCCGATTATATGCTGTGGGCCTTTTAATTTCTTTGTTTACCAGGTAGGCTACCTTCTTTAAACTGCGTTTTGTTAGACTACATATTTAGGGAGGTCTTTATAAATTTATAGTAGTCTTCATAAATATGTACATAGTTTAGCCTAACCCAGCCACTTAAGGGAGAAAGCCAGCTCAACTAGGTGTCGGTCCCAAGCCCGGATTAATGGGGAGGGTTGGCGTCAAGAAATAAAGAGACTGTATCTTCACTGCATGACTGATGTCAAAATGTGTGAAATATGTGGTTGTATTAATAAATGCATTAAAGTAGGTTAATGATTCTGTGCTGTCTAAATTGTATAGAAAATTTCTACGTATAGCCAAACAAATCTCCTCCTGTTTGAAAAGGCATAGAAAAAGCAATTTAGCCACTAAAACTTTACAGTTTTTGTGAGGGACAGTCGAATTCTCTCGTTTCTCTCGTCAAGTTTTTTTGTGATCCTGCACCTACACTTTGCCGGCCCCAGGAGGATGGGCTCCCCCTTTGAGTTTGGTCCCTCCCAAGGTTTCTTCCTTCTTGGGAGTTTTTCCATGCTATCGGCGCCTAGGCTTACTCACTGGGGGCTTTGGGTGGGCATGATATAAAGCAAAGCATTTTCCCTCCCAGTTTCCTCCTCTGGTCCACATTGCAGGACCATCAGCCATCAGAAACAGCCAGACGGTCTCCTTCAGCTTCTTTAGTGTCCTTGGAAGCCAAGGCAGTTTTAGGTCTGAGAAGAGGTTTATCAGAAGGACACATATTACGTCGTTTGTCCTGAAATGTAACATGGGGAGGAAAAGTTAAGCGGTTTAGTCAGATTGGAGTCGTTTATTCAGCAGTGGCAGCGCCAGTGACTTAATGCTACAGGTGCTATAGGGGAGTGAGATTATTTAGACCGGGTGCTTTAGCTTTTCAGCTTATGTAGATGGTGTATAGAAGCACACAGCACGATAAGCTACAGCATGGATAAAATAGGATAAAATATGAAATTCTAACGTCTAGCTCACAGAGCCTCTATGTGTACTTTGAAGAAAAAATACACTACAAGTATGCTGTAAAAACCGCAAAAATGTCTTACACAATATACAGATTTTACAGATAGTTAAAGAAAAAATGAAACCAATATTTTGGGGGTGCTGTGGGGGTACTATGGTCATTGGAGGAGGAGCTAGAGCCCCCCCCCCCAAGCTTTTCCTTGGTGCTGCCACTGTTGTTCAGATTAAAAGTAACATTGTCATTAATAAACAGTACTCTGATCAAATTTTTGCATGTACAAACACAATCAAAGTTTAACCACATGTTTAGACACAATTCACACACCTGTTACATTTCCATAATGCTAAGACTCTCTACACTTACTTCATCCACTTTCTTGTTTGGTACACAGTCATTTGATGGATGTGTAAGATCATTACCAGACCGTCTGCTGCAAACTCTACAGTTAATGAATGGCTGCAAAAACACACAGACACACAAAAACAGTATTTAAAGAGTGGTGGGCAATAAATACAGTGAGAGAAGGTGTAGTAAAGATATATCTAATGATTTAAGGCAGAGCTGCTGGAGTGCAGGGTTTAATGACACAGAACAATTTTAGAGGAAAGAGCTTCCAAAGCAGGGTCACCATAAGGCTATATTATACAAAGCAAGTTCATCTAAAAGTATGAACAACAAATCCCGTTTAACTGAACACTGCTCTGTATTAAAATACTGTCCTCCGATCAAGCTAAGTGGTCCTGTAGTTCACTATTTAAAGAGGTAAATTTAAAGGGTAATTCACACTGCACATCTACCCTGCTCTGACCAGGTTTAATTACTGGCTTTCTAATTAAAACAAGAGTTAAGTCCTGCCCTTTCACCACAAAACACCACACTGCCATTTAAGGCTGATTTCAACAATGAGTTTTAGTTAACCTGGCTCGATTGAGTTAACTCTGGGTATGTAAAACCCGCTTTGTAGTACAGCCCACAGGTCTTTAAATAAGGCCAGCTAGGGTTCATAGCTCGAAGCATAATCTACAGGTCACCCCTCAGATGATTAGCATTTGCTTCTGCCTGGTAATCCAGCCTTTAAGCCTGTAAACCTACTAAAATTTGAGAATAAGGTGAAGGAACTGGCTCTTTGAGGCCACCTATGTATTTGTTACTTTATTGTTGGCTAACTTTCCCCCGCAGGGCATCAAAAAAGTTAACATGAACCTAAATTAATTTGCTAACTGATATGTCCAATGCTCACAGTCACAGTGACTCTTTACTTACCCTCTTGTCCATGAAAATACAGTCAGCCCGATGGTCTGTTGCAGTTGACTTTGGACATTTTGTTGCTCTCAAGAGAATCTCAATGTCAATGTATTCACTGCTGATCTAAATCACATAAACACGTTATATACAAAATTGCCTACAACTGTTTTAAAGGCAATATAACAAACAATAATCACCCAAAAAATGGCAAACTGTCACAGACTTGACTGCAGCAGATTCAGAGAGAAACTGTGAGAAGGTAAAATTGACCAGGGCTGAGATATACAACCATCACTTTCATTGTGAAGAGACATTAAGCATCATATGCATTGAAATTAAAACATCAAAATCAATGTGATACTCATTAGTTCAGCTTGCAGATGATGAAAGTTTCACACTTTTGTAAACACTTTCTCAGCAGTTACCTTCGGACGGCCCTGGATGTTATAGAAATTCATGTGCTGACGGGTTCCTTGATGAGCATTTTCGACTGCGAGTTTAATGGCCGTCTTGTGAGTGCAGGGAGACTGTGGTAATCTTGCTGGGCCTCTGTGGAGATAAGCAGAGCTCCATAAGCCAAAACCAGAAGCAGCAGGCGGGTCATCTTCCTCTCAGCTTTGAAGGGAGAAGCAGGACTGAGGACACTGATCTGTGGTCCCCTTATCCAGCACGTCCAGGGGCGTGTCCTTCACTCGAAACAAACAGACCTTTGAACAACATTGGAAAACTCTTCAGGATGAATTGAGGCAGGTGGTCAAGTGGGTTTATTGTTATTTCAGCAATATACACAGTACACAGTGAAAGGAAACATTGTTCCTCCTGGACCACGGTGCAACACAAAGAAGAAAAACAGAAACAACACAAGATGACACAAGTGCGGGCAAGATAGAACTATACAGAGTGAAAGGAGCACAAACAGAGGGAGAAAGTGCAAGATAAACACAAGAGCAACAATACAATACTACAGGACAAGACAGCGCAGTCAAGAACACAGAGTGCAGCCAGAGCTAACCTGAATAGGGGCATCAAGGTTGCCAGGCAGGCAGAGAAACAGAAAATAGAGGTCTACTTCACATACAACAACCCACAGTGGGTGTGGCAGGGAATACAACACATTACAAACTTCAAAGGCAACAACACCGTCACTGTTAACAGCAACGCCCTTTTAGCAAAGGAGCTAAACAGCTTCTTTGCTCGTCTGGAGGAACACAGAGCAGACATAGCCACACTGCCCCCTCCCCCAATCTCCAGCACTCACAGACTCCCTCTGCAGGAACACCACGCGAGAAGGCACATTGCATCTCTAGGTGTGTGGAGTTTAAGACAAGGCAAGTGATGCTACGATAATATAATTCCTTGGTAAGACCCCACCTAGAATATTGTGTGCGGGTTTGGTTACCATACCTTAAGAAGGACATTGCTGCCTTGGAAAAGGTGCAACGTAGGGCAACGAGAATGATTCCTGGTCTTAGAGGAATGTCTAATGAGGAGAGGTTAGCTGAGCTGAATCTGTTTAGCCTCGAGCAAAGGAGACTAAGGGGGGACATAATCCAGGTGTTTAAGATTCTAACAGGTCTGGATGCTGTTCAGCCAAATGGCTATTTCAATGTTAGTTTAAATACCAGAACTCGTGGCCATAAGTGGAAATTAGCTGGAGAACATTTTAAAACGAATTTGATGAAGCATTTCTGTACACAGCGTGTAGTTAGAGTATGGAATAGTCTTCCTGTTATTGTAACACAAGCTAAAACCCTGGGTTCTTTTAAATCAGAGCTAGATAAGATTTTTGAGCTATTAGCTAAGTTCTCCTCAAAGGAGCTTGATGGGCCGAATGGCCTCCTCTCATTTGTAAATCTCTTTGGTTCTTATGAGTCAGCTTACAGAGATGAGGTCCAGAAACTGATAGGTTGGAGTTCAGCAAACAATTTGGCACTAAACAGCACAAAGACAAAGGAATCACTGACTTCAGGAAGGATGGAGGCGACACTGGCCTGCCTAGATGGATGGATGGATGTTTTTATTGACATTGTAAGTACAATGAGATTTAGTTTGGAACGCGCCAGCAGCTACACAGTATATTTACAATTATATAGATTGTGAGGCATAAAATAAGGTGTGAGTAATATAACATAACGACATAATATAAGTAATCATTAATTAATCATTACAGATGGTATGAGGTGTGAACCGCTAGGCTGCTATGGCATGTTTGGTATCAAACCGATGGAAAATCACTCCAGTTTCCAAATCTGGTCAGTGGTTACCACGAAAGTGAATATATCAAAAGTTACACCAGCCTAACGAAAATCATCAATACAAGGGAAATCACTCTGGTCATAAATCTCAAAAGGACTGATACAGACCCCCTTCCGAAAGCCCGCCAAATGGATGGTCAGCCATTGGTCCAGGAGTCGAATTCCTGGTCACTCCTATTCACGAACTTTACACTATAAAACCTGGCACCTCAGAACAAAGCCAGGAGAGGAGAAACAGAAGGGAGGAGAAAACAAAAGACCATCAGCACGAAGAGAGGCAGAGAACATCAGCCCAAGAGAAGAGAAGCCCACAAGAAGCCCTCCTGAAGCCTATCAGTGAAGACCCAGCTGGACAGAGAACTGCAACCAAGCCCAAGCTTCACCAGGAGAGGGAATCAGAGGGGCTCCACTCCAACAACCGCTGCAAACACCGCGCCTCCCTGAGTGCCATCACCCATCAGCTCATCAGCCTCCGCAACCAACTGCCAAGACCCCCCCCCCCCCCCCACTCTGCAACCAAGTAAACAAACTTCCTTTCATTTATAACAACCTAAACTCCTATTCACCTGCTATATTACTTTAGGACAGTATTTCCAGAAATTGCTTGCTTTGCAGAACAGTATTTTCCCTTTTAAGGTTACTCATTTTAAATCTGGTCATTGCATTTTCATGATTACATTGTTTGTGTCCACTCCGTTATTTCGTGTTTATTGTTTGTTAGGTGTAATGTCTGTCTTATGTTAGTTATAGGAATAAATGCATGTCTTTTACACAACTTCAGCCTCCGTTCATTGAGTGCTCACAAGAATCCCTGCCTGTGCGATCTACGCTCTGAAACCTCAAATTCGCCTGAAATATCGCGAGACTCTCTCTCATTGGCCGTGAGGGGAGCTTCGCTACCGATCGTTTACATTACCTGGTGACGCAGCTCGTTGGACAAGCCTTCTATTCTAACCCAGGTTATTACGTGATACTGGTTATTAATGAGTTCCATTTAAGTCACACATTAACAGACTCACGGTGTTTCGCAATTGAGTTTGAGCCGACCATTCAGCATAAAAATTGGTTAATAATCACAAGGCACAAGGTTTAAACTTATTCTGAGCACACAATTTAAACTTTTTATGACCGAACGTGCAGTGAAGAAGCGCTACTGTCAACTGGTTGCAAAAGTCGCACTCATGGCAATCTGAAGGCATTTAAGCGGGATCATATGGGCTTATTATAGTTATTTTTATTTCTATTATTAGTAGTTATATTATTTTGTTTTATTTTCGGTGATTTCATTGTAGTTCTTTCGTATTAAACTGCAGTAAACTTTAACCCTATGTCTGACGAGATTCTCAGATGTAGCGCTTTGTTTCCAGGTTCAATTCGGACGAGTGTCTCCGTTTCTATATATCCTGGGAGAGATCTCTCTATTAGCGAACGGGAATACTTGTTATGAGGTTCTAACCTAAATTATGTTGCGCTTGGACATAAGACCGATAGCTTAGTTACCTATCAGGATCATACTCGTATGTGTGTGCCTGCTTTAGACAAAGCAAGTTTAACACAACTTTGCGCTGTGAGCCAAGTGTGTGTCATTTAGAAATTGGGAGTCTCCTGTGCTTGAGACCCGCCGTGGTTAAGCACCATTTGCGACGAGATATAGTGCACTCACAATTTAAATCTGTCGCCGTAACGCGTGCGCCGTCTCGCTTCAGTAATTGTTTTAAGGGGTGATGACGAAGATGACGAATTTACTTTCCTGAAGAGGAGCAGGATGGGTCACGCGTTCTGTAAGATTTGTCTCCCACGGGGAAGGAACGATGTCAGTCGGCATGAAAAATCCAAGTCATTAGTGAATGACAGAGTGAACATGAAAAATTAATAGAAAATAAATGACAAATGGTTATTTTATATTTTATATATTTTATATATTTATATTTATATTATATTTTATATAATTTATATTATTTTATATTTCCTGTCTTAAAATGTAAGGGATACACATGGTCATTTCCGTTGTTTCCTGTTTCCTGCGAGAGTGATACTGACTGCTAGCGCACGAACTTTGAAACCATAGATATCACCTAAATAATAATTCGAGTTAAGTCATTGGGAAAAAGCTTCGCAAGATTAATAATCCTCCAAAATAAATAAATAAAATTTCCCAGACCCCGACGGATTAATCACCTACGCAAGTACCGACCCACGATCTTCGTTCAATTAAGAAGGTGCTTCCAGCCTTACAGCCTCAGTTTACGTAAGTACAACGCCATGTCTACTGTTCCGTGTTCTGAGTGTAATATGTTTAGCTATTCTTCTCCAGTCATTAGTGGTATTTATACATGTGAGAAGTGTCAGTTAGTCGCTAGACTGACGGAGAAGATTGTAGTGTTAGAGGGACGTATCCGGACGTTACATAACATTCAGGAGAATGAGAGTTTTATTGACTCAGTATTAGCGGCTCCGGATATGTCCGCGATAGCCAGTAAGTCTCCCCCTGCTCCGGCAGCAGAGCCTTCGCAGCAAGGCGAGTGGGTGACGACCCGGCGGCATAGTCGCAAATCCAAACCAAACTTACACCGGCACCATTCGCCTATCCGCGTTTCCAACAGGTTCTCCCCACTCAGTGAAACTCCCACTGAGACGCCTGTTGAAAGTGCTCTAATAATTGGTGATTCTATTCTAAGAAACGTGAGAGTAGCGACTCCAGCGACCATTGTAAATTGTCTCCCGGGTGCCAGAGCGACCGACATCTCGGCAAATTTAAAAGTGCTGGCTAAAAGTAAACGTAAATACTCTCAGATAGTTATCCACGTCGGCACTAATGATGTCCGATTGAGGCAATCGGAGATCACAAAGGCAAATTTTAAAGAGGTGTGCAACATTGCGAAGAAGATGTGTGTGTCAGTAACGTGCTCTGTCCAGACTAAAAACTCAAGTCCAGACTAAAAACACACCTGTTTAGTTTAGCGTATAGGGACACTAGTTCTAGCCCTAGCTAACTCTTCACTCCCAGGCAGACCTGTAGTGTGAGGTGTAGAGCTGGGTGGGGATCGGTGCCATTGGCTTTGGATGAACTGGATTGTCAGTGCTGTCACTCTAGCTTTGCAATCTCTTGTGGAACTGGAGTGCTGACATTTCAGGGACTCCCCATGCCGGCATTCCCACTTGCCTCTCCCTCCTACTGATGCTGCCATAGCCATATCTGCCGGAGCTTGCAGATTGCACTTCATATTGTACTCACCTAGCTTTTAGCACTGCCAATAGCCTCCTCTACTATGCCTAATTGTACATTTTATTTCCCCTACTCCTCCTGGGGGTGATGCCTGGAGACCTCAATCTATCAAGATATCCAGCACACCCGACCACCACCAGTGACGTCCCTGCATCCAGCTCGCCGTTCTGATCTTCCATGTATGACCCGCTGCCTTACCTCTGGTTGCCTGGCAATTGGAAGAAGACTCGGCTTCGGCATTGGCTTATCTTCCTTGCTCTCCTCTCTCTATTTGACTATCCCTGCCGGCCCCTGGAGGATGGGCTTCCCCTTTGAGTCTGGTCCCTCTCAAGGTTTCTTCCTTCTAGGGAGTTTTTCCTTGCCACTGTCGCCTATGGCTTACTCACTGGGGGCTTTGGGTGAGGATACTGTAAAGCGCTTTGAGACAATGTAATGTTGTGATAATGCGCTATATAAAAATAAATTTGTTTGTTTGTTGTTGTTGATACTGGAGCCTGGTTGCGGTGGTGGGATGGCTCACGGCGGGTGCCGGAAAATTTCCTTTATTTTCAAATCCAAACCTTGACAGGTATGCTGCTGTTCCAAATCATGGGTGCATGTTACAAGTGCGGAACATATTTTAACTTAGTACTAACTTAGCATCATATTTGATCTGATTCGACTGAATATCCCAGGTTTCCATCTCTCATGCATCTGGTGTGACGTGTTTTCAGACTCTCAGGCTGGCGCAAAGAAATCTTACGGGAATTGAACGTCTCACTCCGGCCAGCTGACCAAAGTTGGTAACCTTGGTATTGTGTGTAGGAGATTCGGTATAACTATAATTTCGTTCTCCATTTACATGCCCGTAGTGTCTTTAAGTGTTATGTAGTTTTGCCTGAAACGCAAAAATAAAACAAAGCAATTAAAGCCGTAAGTGGCTCAAATTGTGCTGTAGCGATTGAAGAACTTTTGTCGGAAGTTGGATTCGAACCCACGCCTTACTTGGGAGAACAGAATACCAGAATAGAGTAGGTTAAGTCCAGCCTTGGCTTCCAAGCTGACGTTTTTCTACATATGTGCTTGTGTATCATGGACAGTAAGAGGGGGCAGGCAAGGAGAGAATTTCTCTCTTTGGGGATCAATAGAGTGTTGTTATTATAACGTCTAAAAAGTATGATGGTCTGTCGATAAATCAATAAGAAAATAAATGAAGTCGTTTTCGCGAACACGCTGGAAAAGCCAGGGGCCGGACCGACTGTAGGGGGCGTGGCCAGAGACAGCCATCTCAGGCTGTCAAGTCTCCCGTTTTGGCCGGGAAACTACCGTATTTTACTTCTCTTTCGCGCCGTCCTCCCGTATTAGTATTTTCCCGTAAATCTCCCTTATGTTATATAGTTGCTGGATAGTGTAGTGGTAAGATCGCCGCCTTTCACACGGGAGACCGGGGTTCGAATCCCGGTTGTGGCCAAAAATATATTTTATATATTTTATATATTTATATTATATTTATATTATATTTTTTATATATTGTATTATATAGTTGCTGGATAGTGTAGTGGTAAGATCGCCGCCTTTCACACGGGAGACCGGGGTTCGAATCCCGGTTGTGGCCAAAAATATATTTTATATATTTTATATATTTATATTATATTTATATTATATTTTTTATATATTGTATTATATAGTTGCTGGATAGTGTAGTGGTAAGATCGCCGCCTTTCACACGGGAGACCGGGGTTCGAATCCCGGTTGTGGCCAGAAACAACTGCTATCACAACTAGAGATTGATGAGGTACAACACGATTGCTACGACAAGGGGGAGCCAGGACGACAGGTCAGGGGGGAGATATCATCATCCCCACATTCCGAGATTGGGTACCAAGCCCCATATATATTAGTAGGCTGAATACCTAGGCTGATGACCTGAGAAATAAGAAATAAGCTAAGCTGGAAACCTGGACCCTCCGACCAAGAATGCGTGAAGTACCCTCAGAAGGTCTACTAGAAGATGTACGTAGAAGACTACTACAGATCAGCTGATCTACACCACAGCAACAGTGATCCTTGAGCTGGACCGTCTTTGAAGACTCCGTAAATCTCCGTATAATAATATATATCTACGGGAACGAGCAGAGAACAAGAACAAGATTTGTAAATGTAAGATTTGAAGGACCCGGCATGAAAAATAGAATAGTTCTCGTCATTAGTGAACATGTGTCTCGTCATTGTGTATCATGGACAGTAAGAGGGGGATCAATAGAGTGTTGTTATTATAACGTCTAAAAAGTATGATGGTCTGTCGATAAATAATGAAGTCGTTTTCGCGAACACGCTGGAAAAGCCAGGGTGTAGGGGGCGTGGCCAGAGACAGCCTGCTGACCATCTCAGGCTGTCAAGTCTCCCGTTTTGGCCGGGAAACTACCGTATTTTACTTCTCTTTCCCGCCGTCCTCCCGTATTAGTATTTTCCCGTAAATCTCCCTTATATTATATAGTTGCTGGATAGTGTAGTGGTAAGATCGCCGCCTTTCACACGGGAGACCGGGGTTCGAATCCCGGTTGTGGCCAAAAATATATTTTATATATTTTATATATTTATATTTATATTATATTTTATATAATTTATATTATTTTATATTTCCTGTCTTAAAATGTAAGGGATACTGGAGCCTGGTTGCGGTGGTGGGATGGCTCACGGCGGGTGCCGGAAAATTTCCTTTATTTTCAAATCCAAACCTTGACAGGTATGCTGCTGTTCCAAATCATGGGTGCATGTTACAAGTGCGGAACATATTTTAACTTAGTACTAACTTAGCATCATATTTGATCTGATTCGACTGAATATCCCAGGTTTCCATCTCTCATGCATCTGGTGTGACGTGTTTTCAGACTCTCAGGCTGGCGCAAAGAAATCTTACGGGAATTGAACGTCTCACTCCGGCCAGCTGACCAAAGTTGGTAACCTTGGTATTGTGTGTAGGAGATTCGGTATAACTATAATTTCGTTCTCCATTTACATGCCCGTAGTGTCTTTAAGTGTTATGTAGTTTTGCCTGAAACGCAAAAATAAAACAAAGCAATTAAAGCCGTAAGTGGCTCAAATTGTGCTGTAGCGATTGAAGAACTTTTGTCGGAAGTTGGATTCGAACCCACGCCTTACTTGGGAGAACAGAATACCAGAATAGAGTAGGTTAAGTCCAGCCTTGGCTTCCAAGCTGACGTTTTTCTACATATGTGCTTGTGTATCATGGACAGTAAGAGGGGGCAGGCAAGGAGAGAATTTCTCTCTTTGGGGATCAATAGAGTGTTGTTATTATAACGTCTAAAAAGTATGATGGTCTGTCGATAAATCAATAAGAAAATAAATGAAGTCGTTTTCGCGAACACGCTGGAAAAGCCAGGGGCCGGACCGACTGTAGGGGGCGTGGCCAGAGACAGCCATCTCAGGCTGTCAAGTCTCCCGTTTTGGCCGGGAAACTACCGTATTTTACTTCTCTTTCCCGCCGTCCTCCCGTATTAGTATTTTCCCGTAAATCTCCCTTATATTATATAGTTGCTGGATAGTGTAGTGGTAAGATCGCCGCCTTTCACACGGGAGACCGGGGTTCGAATCCCGGTTGTGGCCAAAAATATATTTTATATATTTTATATATTTATATTATATTTATATTATATTTTATATAATTTATATTATTTTATATTTCCTGTCTTAAAATGTAAGGGATACTGGAGCCTGGTTGCGGTGGTGGGATGGCTCACGGCGGGTGCCGGAAAATTTCCTTTATTTTCAAATCCAAACCTTGACAGGTATGCTGCTGTTCCAAATCATGGGTGCATGTTACAAGTGCGGAACATATTTTAACTTAGTACTAACTTAGCATCATATTTGATCTGATTCGACTGAATATCCCAGGTTTCCATCTCTCATGCATCTGGTGTGACGTGTTTTCAGACTCTCAGGCTGGCGCCTGAGAAACGTCTCACTCCGGCCAGCTGACCAAAGTTGGTAACCTTGGTATTGTGTGTAGGAGATTCGGTATAACTATAATTTCGTTCTCCATTTGCATGCCCGAAGTGTCTTTAAGTGTTATGTAGTTTTGCCTGAAACGCAAAAATAAAACAAAGCAATTAAAGCCGATCAGTGGCTCAAATTGTGCTGTAGCGATTGAAGAACTTTTGTCGGAAGTTGGATTCGAACTTGGGATGCCTTACTTGGGAGAACAGAATACCAGAATAGAGTAGGTTAAGTCCAGCCTTGGCTTCCAAGCTGACGTTTTTCTACATATGTGCTTGTGTATCATGGACAGTAAGAGGGGGCAGGCAAGGAGAGAATTTCTCTCTTTGGGGATCAATAGAGTGTTGTTATTATAACGTCTAAAAAGTATGATGGTCTGTCGATAAATCAATAACAATATCAATGAAGTCAATGTTTATCTAAAGGAATCAGAATTCAGGAAAAGCCAGGGGCCGGACCGAGTGTAGGGGGCGTGGCCAGAGACAGCCTGCTGACTGTTCCAAATCATGGGTGCATGTTACAAGTCCGGAACATATTTTAACTTAGTACTAACTTAGCATCATATTTGATCTGATTCGACTGAATATCCCAGGTTTCCATCTCTCATGCATCTGGTGTGACGTGTTTTCAGACTCTCAGGCTGGCGCAAAGAAATCTTACGGGAATTGAACGTCTCACTCCGGTCAGCTGACCAAAGTTGGTAACCTTGGTATTGTGTGTAGGAGATTCGGTATAACTATAATTTCGTTCTCCATTTACATGCCCGTAGTGTCTTTAACCGGCTGCACAAACTGGATCCGCCTCCATTACGACACAACTTTGCCCTTATTGGCTTAAGAATTTAGTCACATACATGACGTATATCTGCTATTTCTCCCGAGAAGCAGGTAAAGCAGTGGTAACTGCTTTGTAGTTAATTTACCTGGTAAAATTAAGTTTAAATAAATGATATAAATACTGTAATAGTACTCGTGAGCTTTGTTTATTTGTTATTAGTTATTGTAATGTTGCGCTGCTTTATTTGTTTAATCGTCTAGTCTGTGGAGACATTCAAGTTAATCAAATAAGAATTGCACTGTACACTGTACATGACCATAAAAACTTTGTATCCTTGAAATAAATGTTTTTGATCTTTTCCTTGGCAGTTATCTTTTTACACAGGGCCTCTATGTACACGATAGTTTTTTTTTTCACGACTAACAGTATGGATCAGGAGTTGGTTATTGTAAAAGAAGTAATGTGCATGCAGGTGATATTTGTATAGATTTATCCACACCCTTGTAGCAGTGCTGCCATTGCAGTCAGATCTCGCAAACTAGGAGTATTAGTTGTCTTTATTTCTCTTTATTTCTTGACGCCAACCCTCTCCATTAATCCGGGCTTGGGACTGGCACCTACCTGAGCTGGCTTGCTCCCTTAAGTGGCTGGGTTAGGCTAAACTATATATATATATTTACCAAGACTACAATAAAACATCTCGAAATGTGTAGTCTAGCAAAACGCAGTTTAAAGAAGGTAGCCTACCTGGCGAAATTGCAAACAAATTAAGGGCGTTAGGCAGCCTTTAGATCCTACCCATCATGCACTGCAGTTTTTTGCTAATTCCTCAAATGGAAAACTGTCCATCCATCCATCCATCCATTTTCCAAACCGCTTATCCTACTGGATCGCGGGGGGTCTGGAGCCTATCCCGGAAGCAATGGGCACGAGACAGGGAACAACTCAGGATGGCGGGCCAGCCCATCGCAGGGCACACTCACACACTATTCACTCACGCATACACTCCTATGGGCAATTTAGCAACTCCAATTAGCCTCAGCATGTTTTTGGACTGTGGGGGAAACCAGAGTACCCGGAGGAAACCCCACGATGACATGGGTAGAACATGCAAACTCCACACACATGTGACCCAGGTGGAGACTCGAACCCGGGCCCTAGAGGTGTGAGGCAACAGTGCTAACCACTGCACCACCATGCTGCCCCCTAAATGGAAAACCATTAAATACAAAAGGAAAACAAAAGTGCTGTAAGACTGTATACTTATGTGTATGTTAGTAAAGGCTGTAGCTGACACAACGGACCCCACTAATTAGAAAGGGGTAATTGTACACATGTGGCATCCAGTATGTTCTTCTATAACAGTTTTTAAAAAAAAAAAAAAAACTCACATTACACAAATTGGCACTATCAAAACGAGGATTATGGGGAAAATGGGGACTGTGATGGAGATTACATACACGTAGGCATGGTATTTAGTTTTTTTTAATCTGGTCACCTTCCAGAGTAATTGTAAACTAAAACCATCTTCACCCTATTTGATTCTTTATAAATGGACAATCAGTCGTGCAGTAAATGGGGGTATAGAGAGACACAGAGCTTGTCTAACAAGAAACCCTGGGAAGCTAACATTAATAGGGTGGGTATGGATAGCAAAACCATTGATACAGATTACAGATTTATATCTCACCTGAACCCTGGCGGGCTCCGTGCCAATAGGGGTTGGGATTAGGGTTAGTTAACTTAAGTAGTAATATTGATGTGTATATTCTCCTATTCTCCAGTCAGTGAATCGTGAAACGTAATGTTAATATGTTTCTATACCTATATGTTCTGCTTAAAAACCCATAAAGGCAAGCACAGTGTTTAGACATTCTGTTACTTAGACTAGTAAACACTAAGATCCTTCAGCTTTCAATTAACCTGACACAACAGTCTAAACAACAAATGTGTGCCATGTCATTTGTCATCTTTACATCTTGTATCCTTTATATGGTAATTGGATTTTCAAGGTGGAATTGCAGGTCGATCATTTTAAGGATCTAGATGTAAACCTCCCTGGTGTTGCTTTAATATTTTTTTTGCACAATTTGCTTCACACACTTCCTCCAGCAGAGAAGCTTACAATACTACACCCCACCAAATGACTGGATGATGCCTTTTTATTTAAGGTCTGGCTGTGAGCCTCGATTACCGATACACTATCTTCAGGCTCCTGCCGGGATCAGTCAGTATGGTGGACCTTTGGAGGAATGGGTACAAAACCATCAGGAAAGTTTGCAGGTGCTTCAAGAGTATGTGAAGGCTTAGTTGGAGGAACAAGCCACACCACGAAATCGGAAACACAATGAGTTGGTTAATGATTAGGGGTTTGATGAAGGTCAGCTGGTGTGTTTGCGGAACCATGTTCGAGGTAAAATACAGGATCATTGGGATGCCTGTTTGTATATGGTAGTTCGGTGTCCCCAAGATCAGGGTGCAGTTTACTCTGCAACTCCAATGGAGGGGGACGGGGTTGTCCGTCAAGTTCACCGAACAGAGTTGCGTCCAGTACCACAGGGGGTTGTTATGTCAGGGGAAGATGTTCTGGTAATGTCTCCTGAGTCTGGGTTGCCCACAGGGGCAACAGAAATGGAATCGGATGAGGACTCTGTGATTTTACGGGGACAGGGCTGGTGGGAGGGGTCGCAATAGAGCATCCACAAGTAGGCCTCGTATAATGGAGGAGGTTATGTCCCCCCCGAGGTGTAGAGACCAGTTAAACGTTCGGTGAGGTCCACCACTGGTCATCATACCAACCCTTATAAGTTACCACGGTCAGTGAATGATCGTTCGGTTGGGGAGGAAGACCAGTGGTTTGGGGATAGAATTCTTAGCTGTGATCGTTGGGTCATCAATTTCATTTTGGGGGATGGATTGTAGCCAGGCAATTATAGGCAGGTATAGGAACTGCAGTTCGGACTGGAGGCATAGCCGGGGCGAGATGGCTGTGCATGTTCCGATGGTAGGGCATATTGGCAAAGGAGCAGGCACGGGAAAGACAGGCAGGGTCCTGATAGATTTGGTGGAGCATCGGCGGGCATATTGAATTTGCAGTGTAGCAGCCTTTCTGTTTGCTTGTTTCAGGGGTGAACAATCTTATCCGCAAAGGGCCGGTGTGTATGCAGGTTTTCGCTGCAACTCCCTAATTAGATTTCTAATTAGAGGACTGATTAGCTGAAGAGTCCTCATACCTGGTTTTGAAGAGCTGACCTAAAGGTTACCCCAAAAACCTGTTTTTTTTTTGTTTGAATGGGGCAGTGAGTCATGGGGTAAACTACTGTTCTTTAGGGGTTTTCAAGGTGGAATTACGGGTCGATAATTTTAAGGATCAGGTTGTAAACCTCCCTGGTGTTGCTTTAATATGTTTTATCTGAGGTTGTATCGTGTATTATCAAGCCAGCCGGCTTAGTGGCCTCGGGAGCGGGGTTTAGTGGGAGCAGCTGGCTAGTTTTATTTTCTTTTTTGTTTGTGTCTTTTTCTTTGTTGTATGTATATTTTGGGTTCATTATTAGGCAGGCTGGGCCTTTTGGCACCTGTAGTCTGGGTGCTGGATTGCCCATAGGGGTCTTTTTTATTGCTGTGATTTGCTGTGTCATTCACTAGTGTGATTTGTGCTGGATGTGTTTTTAAGGTTGTGCTGTGGCGTGTACCTGAGCAAACTTTGGGCAACCTGTTCTCTTGTTGGCTTTATTGACAAAGGGTGGATTAGTCTAATTACGGCCTGCTACAAATAGCTGCATATAACGTATAAAAAAAATCACCTTATGGGTGCTCCGTAGGGTAGCAAGATCTTGAGTTTTTTTTACAGTACTCGGGTACGTTTTAAAATTTTCGACCAATCAGCAAACATTATTCTGACAGCATAGCTGGGAAACCAATGAAAAGTGAGTGCAACGTTCTAGAACTTGACTTCGGGTTGACGCTCCCTATAAAAGAGCTGGGTACTGCTTCAAGGCGTTCAGTTGGCGCTACCTCCTGATAGAGTAGCACTGTACGGCTCTTGTTCCGTAAAACAACATCAAAAGGATGAAAAAAAAAACAATATTTAAAGAAGACGAAAAAAATCAATTTTTAAAGAAGACGAAAAAAACATCGTCTAAAAAAATAAGCCAAAAAAATAATATCCGAAGAAGGAAAAACATGCAAAGTAAAAAAAAACAAACAAAAATAAAAAACAATATCCAAAGAAGAAGGAAAAAAACATCCAAAGGGAGAAAAGAAGAACTGAAGGGCCAACGAGGTAGGAGGAAATACAAATTTCGTTTCAGCACCGTTGGAGTGCCAAGCCGTGAAAAGCATTTGGCCAGAAGACAAGGTAAGTGTTGTATCTGTTATTTTAAAACAGCGCTTTTCAAAATGCTGCTTTATAATCGTTTGAGATCGTTAGCCAGTGTGACAGCTGAAGGCTTTTTGAGTTTACCAACATAAAGTTTTATTTCTGTATTAGGACATTGTCAGGAACAATGATGTGTTCATCGCTATGATGTGGTCAAAAAGCGATGCATTGAATCTTAGAAACATTTGTGATTTTTCAAACGATGCTTTTCCTTTTATTTAATCAGTAAAATTTCCATCGGTTTTATATAGTGCCCCTTGAAATATGTCTTTAGCTCATTTTCCGGGCATTTTACTAGAATGCATCCTGAGAAATACACAAGCTCTGCTGCATTTCCGTGCCTCGATGTTTAGTGCCGAGTATAATTGTTGCAGTTGCCTTTTATATATTCCATGAGACCTGTTGGTACCAAGAGAAGTGTGAGACTGTCAGGGTGAATTTATCATACAATCGCACGCATAAATACCTGAGGGTTGCCAGTCCTTTTGCGTTGTTACAGGAGGACTAGAGCTGACGAGTGTGTTTCTACACACTATCAAGGGCATTGTAGTACAGTTTTCTCAGGTGGGAGAATGCTGCCGATCTCCTATTTGACAATACAGCCCTTGATATATTAGAATATTACAGAACTAGAAGCCTTTTGCAAGGAAGAATGTGAGAAAATCCCAAGTACAAGAACTGAAAGCCTTTCAGCTGGCTATAAGAAGCGCTTGTAAGCTGTGATATCTGGCAGAGGAGGTGTTACTAAGTACTGATTACGTAGGGTGCCCAAACTTTTGCAGAGTGCCATAATAATGTTTTTATTTTGTAATTTTGTTCAATTTATGGCATAAAAAGTAACTATTCATCAATGTTTGCTGAAAATATTGTGTATTTTTCCCCCAGTTCCTAAAGAGACTGTATTAACTGATATTGTTGCTTTTGTAATTGAAAAGATGTTATTTGTCAAGGGGTGCCAAACCTTTGCATAAGACTGTACACAGTGTGTGTATGTGTTTATGTGAGTGTGTGTCTGTGTGTGTGTGTGTATATATATATATGTGTGTGTGTGTATATATTTCTGTATATGCATGTGTATATATATATTTATATATAGTTCACACACATTCAAACTTATTTGAATACACATTCAAAATTATTTTTATTATTATTATTTTCGTTTTTTTTTTTTTTTGTGTTTTAAAATTTTTTATTTTTGCAATGGAAATAAAAATAAAGCAGTCCTCCGTAGAGGAGGGGTGGTGGAGGGAATATATATATATATATACATATATATAAAATAATTGTCACACAACTGGGGTGACATGCCTTTCCTGCTCACCCAATTTTAGTGCACTTTAGTTATGCATAATGACCTTCTAGTCTCGATACACCCATATATATATATGTATATATATATATAGTTTTTTTTGTTTTTTTTTTTGCAATAGACAATAAAAATAACGCAGTTCTCCATAAAGGAGGGATGGTGGATGGAATATATATATACATATATATAAAATAATTGTCACACAACCTGGGTGACATGCCTTGCCTGCTCACCCAGTTTTAGTGCACCTTAGTTATTCATAATGACCATCTAGTCTCGATACACCCATAAATATATATGTATATATATATATAGTTTTTTTTGTTTTTTTTTTTGCAATAGACAATAAAAATAACGCAGTTCTCCATAAAGGAGGGATGGTGGATGGAATATATATATACATATATATAAAATAATTGTCACACAACTTGGGTGACATGCCTTGCCTGCTCACCCAATTTTAGTGCAACTTAGTTATCCATAATGACCAACTAGTCTCGATACACCCATATATATATATATATGTACATATATATATAGTTTTTTTATTAGCAATAGAAAAGAAAAATAACGCAGTTCTCCGTAAAGGAGGGATGGTGGATGGAATATATATATATATATATACATTTATATAAAATAATTGTCACACAACCTGGGTGACATGCCTTGCCTGCTCACCCAATTTTAGTGCACCTTAGTTATCCATACTGACCATCTAGTCTCGACACACCCATATATATATATATATATATATATATATATATGTATATATATAGATATTTTTTCTTTTTCTTGTGTTTTTTTTTCGCAATGGATATTAAAAATAAAGCAGTCCTCCGTAAAGGAGGGGTGGTGGAGGGAATATATATATACATATATATATAAAATAATTGTCACACAACCTGGGTGACATGCCTTGCCTGCTCACCCAATTTTAGTGCAACTTAGTTATCCATAATGACCAACTAGTCTCGATACACCCATATATATATATATATATATATATGTACATATATATAGTTTTTTTATTAGCAATAGAAAAGAAAAATAACGCAGTTCTCCGTAAAGGAGGGATGGTGGATGGAATATATATATATATATATATATATATATATATATATACATTTATATAAAATAATTGTCACACAACCTGGGTGACATGCCTTGCCTGCTCACCCAATTTTAGTGCACTTTAGTTATCCATACTGACCATCTAGTCTCGACACACCCATATATATATATATATATATATATATATATATATATATGTATATATATATAGATATTTTTTCTTTTTCTTGTGTTTTTTTTTCGCAATGGATATTAAAAATAAAGCTGTCCTCCGTAAAGGAGGGGTGGTGGAGGGAATATATATATACATATATATATAAAATAATTGTCACACAACCTGGGTGACATGCCTTGCCTGCTCACCCAATTTTAGTGCAACTTAGTTATCCATAATGACCAACTAGTCTCGATACACCCATATATATATATATATATGTACATATATATAGTTTTTTTATTAGCAATAGAAAAGAAAAATAACGCAGTTCTCCGTAAAGGAGGGATGGTGGATGGAATATATATATATATATATATATATATATATATATATATATATATATATATATATATATATATATATATATATATATATACATTTATATAAAATAATTGTCACACAACCTGGGTGACATGCCTTGCCTGCTCACCCAATTTTAGTGCACTTTAGTTATCCATACTGACCATCTAGTCTCGACACACCCATATATATATATATATATATATATATATGTATATATATATAGATATTTTTTCTTTTTCTTGTGTTTTTTTTTCGCAATGGATATTAAAAATAAAGCAGTCCTCCGTAAAGGAGGGATGGTGGATGGAATATATATATAAAATAATTGTCACACAACCGGGGTGACATGCCTTGCCTGCTCACCCAATTTTAGTGCACCTTAGTTATTCATAATGACCATCTAGTCTCGATACACCCATAAATATATATGTATATATATATAGTTTTTTTATTAGCAATAGAAAAGAAAAATAACGCAGTTCTCCGTAAAGGAGGGATGGTGGATGGAATATATATATATATATATACATTTATATAAAATAATTGTCACACAACCTGGGTGACATGCCTTGCCTGCTCACCCAATTTTAGTGCACTTTAGTTATCCATAATGACCATCTAGTCTCGATACACCCATGAATATATATGTATATATATATATATATATATATATATATATATATATATATATATATATATATATATATATATATAGTTTTTCTGTTTTTTTTTTGCAATAGACAATAAAAATAACGCAGTTCTCCGTAAAGGAGGGATGGTGGATGGAATATGTATATGCATATATATAAAATAATTGTCACACAACCTGGGTGACATGCCTTGCCTGCTCACCCAATTTTAGTGCACCTCAGTTATCCATACTGACCATCTAGTCTCGACACACCCATATATATATATATATATATATATATATATATATATGTATATATATAGATATTTTTTCTTTTTCTTGTGTTTTTTTTTCGCAATGGATATTAAAAATAAAGCAGTCCTCCGTAAAGGAGGGGTGGTGGAGGGAATATATATATACATTTATATAAAATAATTGTCACACAACTGGGGAGACATGCCTTGCCTGCTCACCCAATTTTAGTGCACCTTAGTTATCCATAATGACCAACTAGTCTCGATACACCCATAATATATATATGTACATATATATAGTTTTTTTATTAGCAATAGAAAAGAAAAATAACGCAGTTCTCCGTAAAGGAGGGATGGTGGATGGAATATATACATACATATATATAAAATAATTGTCACACAACCTGGGTGACATGCCTTGCCTGCTCACCCAATTTTAGTGCAACTTAGTTATCCATAATGACCAACTAGTCTCGATACACCCATAAATATATATGTATATATATAGTTTTTTTTTTTTCGCAATGGACAATAAAAATAACGCAGTTCTCCGTAAAGGAGGGATGGTGGATGGAATATATATATAAAATAATTGTCACACAACCGGGGTGACATGCCTTGCCTGCTCACCCAATTTTAGTGCACCTTAGTTATTCATAATGACCATCTAGTCTCGATACACCCATAAATATATATGTATATATATGTATTGTTTTTTTTTTTTTTTTTTTTGCAATAGACAATAAAAATAGCGCAGTTCTCCATAAAGGAGGGATGGTGGATGGAATATATATATACATATATATAAAATAATTGTCACACAACCTGGGTGACATGCCTTGCCTGCTCACCCAATTTTAGTGCAACTTAGTTATCCATAATGACCAACTAGTCTCGATACACCCATATATATATATATATATATATGTACATATATATAGTTTTTTTATTAGCAATAGAAAAGAAAAATAACACAGTTCTCCGTAAAGGAGGGATGGTGGATGGAATATATATATATATATATATATATATATATATATATATATATATATACATTTATATAAAATAATTGTCACACAACCTGGGTGACATGCCTTGCCTGCTCACCCAATTTTAGTGCACTTTAGTTATCCATACTGACCATCTAGTCTCGACACACCCATATATATATATATATATATATATATGTATATATATAGATATTTTTTCTTTTTCTTGTGTTTTTTTTTCGCAATGGATATTAAAAATAAAGCAGTCCTCCGTAAAGGAGGGATGGTGGATGGAATATATATATAAAATAATTGTCACACAACCGGGGTGACATGCCTTGCCTGCTCACCCAATTTTAGTGCACCTTAGTTATTCATAATGACCATCTAGTCTCGATACACCCATAAATATATATGTATATATATATAGTTTTTTTATTAGCAATAAAAAAGAAAAATAACGCAGTTCTCCGTAAAGGAGGGATGGTGGATGGAATATATATATATATATATATATATATATATATATATATATATATATATATATATATACATTTATATAAAATAATTGTCACACAACCTGGGTGACATGCCTTGCCTGCTCACCCAATTTTAGTGCACTTTAGTTATCCAGAATGACCATCTAGTCTCGATACACCCATGAATATATATGTATATATATATATATATATATATATATATATATATATATATATATATATATATATATATATATATATATAGTTTTTCTGTTTTTTTTTTGCAATAGACAATAAAAATAACGCAGTTCTCCATAAAGGAGGGATGGTGGATGGAATATGTATATGCATATATATAAAATAATTGTCACACAACCTGGGTGACATGCCTTGCCTGCTCACCCAATTTTAGTGCACCTTAGTTATCCATACTGACCATCAAGTCTCGATACACCCATATATATATATATATATATATATATATATATATATATATATATATATATATATATATATATACATGTACATATATATAGTTTTTTTATTAGCAATAGAAAAGAAAAATAACGCAGTTCTCCGTAAAGGAGGGATGGTGGATGGAATATATATATATATATATACATTTATATAAAATAATTGTCACACAACCTGGGTGACATGCCTTGCCTGCTCACCCAGTTTTAGTGCACCTTAGTTATCCATAATGACCATCTAGTCTCGATACACCCATAAATATATATGTATATATATATATATATATATATATATATAGTTTTTTTATTTTTTTCGTAATGGACAATAAAAATAACGCAGTTCTCTGTAAAGGAGGGATGGTGGATGGAATATATATATACATATATACATTTATATAAAATAATTGTCACACAACCTGGGTGACATGCCTTGCCTGCTCACCCAGTTTTAGTGCACCTTAGTTATCCATACTGACCATCTAGTCTCGATACACCCATAAATATATATACTGAACAAAAATATAAACGCAACACTCTTGTTTCTGCTCCCATTTTTCATGAGATGGACTTAAAGACCTACAATTCATTCCAGATACACAATATTACCATTTCTCTCAAACATTTCTCACAAATCAGTCTAAATGTGTGATAGTGAGCACTTCTGCTTTGCTGAGATAATCCATCCCACCTCACAGGTGTGCCACATCAAGATGCTGATCTGACATCATGGGTAGTGCACAGGTGTACCTTATACTGCCCACAATAAATGGCCACCCTGGAATGTGCAGTTTTTTGCTTTATTGGGGGTCTGGGGACTCAGAACCGGTCAGTATCTGGTGTGACCACCATTTGCCTCATACAATGCAACACATCTTCTTCGCATAGAGTTTATCAGATTGTCAATTGTGGCCTGTGGAATGTTGGTCCACTCCTCTTCAATGGCTGTGCGAAGTTGTTGGATATTAGTGGGAACTGGTACACGCTGTCGTATACGCCGGTCAAGCACATCCCAAACATGCTCAACGGGTGACATGTCCGGTGAGTATGCTGGCCATGCAAGAACTGGGACATTTTCAGCTTCCAAGAACTGTGTACAGATCCTTGCAACATGGGGCCGTGCATCATCTGTCTGAGTGGCTGGTCTCAGACGATCTTGGAGGTGAACCTGCTGGATGTGGAGGTCCTGGGCTGGTGTGGTTACACGTGGTCTGCGGTTGTGAGGCCGGTTGGATGTACTGCCATATTCTCTGAAACGCCTTTGGAGACGGCTTATGGTTGAGAAATGAACATTCAATGCACGAGCAACAGATCTGGTTGACATTCCTGCTGTCAGCATGCCAATTGCACGCTCCCTCAATGCTTGTGGCATCTGTGGCATTTTGCTGTGAGACAAAACTGCACATTCCAGGGTGGCCTTTTATTGTGGGCAGTATAAGGTACACCTGTGCACTACCCATGATGTCAGATCAGCATCTTGATGTGGCACACCTGTGAGGTGGGATGGATTATCTCAGCAAAGCAGAAGTGCTCACTATCACACATTTAGACTGATTTGTGAGAAATGTTTGAGAGAAATGGTAATATTGTGTATCTGGAATGAATTGTAGATCTTTAAGTCCATCTCATGAAAAATGGGAGCAAAAACAAAAGTGTTGCGTTTATATTTTTGTTCAGTGTATGTATATGTATACATATAGTTTTTTTTGTGTTTGTGAAAACGGGTCTTTAATCGGGGAAACGGAGCGGGTAGAGCAGGACGGAACGCAGGCATTGACAAACTACAATGACGGACAGGGCAAACAGGTAAGACCAGGACTTAAAATAGGTCATGACTAATCAAAGTAATCGGGCAAAGCAGGAGACGATCAGGGAAGCACACGTGGGTAATCAGGGGGCGTGGCACACACGAGGAGCGGACAAGCCGGGCATATATGTATATCTATATAAAACCTCATTAATGAGGGACAGGGAACAGAACGGACAGACAGAACTGGCACAGGGGAAGGAGCCAGGACAAGACTTGACATAAGACAGGAAAGGCAGAGAAACAGATCAGAAAGGGGGACACGGAGGGAACAGGCAGGACAAAAGGACCGGGAGTGAACGAAGGGAACATCGGGGAAAGAGGAGCAGAAGCCAGAGGGACGAGGGACAAAGAGAGGAGGGACAGAGACAGGAGGAACAAAGCGAGGGGGAGCAGAGGCAGGAGGGACAAAGACGGGAGGCCAGGGAGAGAAGGAGGGGGAACCAAGAGGAGCCCGAGGGAGACCCAGCGGGCGACGGGAGGCAGCCGGAAGGGCTGCAGGCGGCCGGGAGGCCGGAGCCGGAGGGGCCGAGGAGACGGGGTGAGGGACAGACGCAGGGACGAAGGAGGGAGTCGGAGGGGAGACCAGGGAAGGGGACGAAGGAGCTGGAAGGGACCCTGGCGAGGGCAAGGAGAGAGGGGGAGCCGCAGCAGACGGCGACGTCCTCCGACACGCCAGAGCGGGAGGACCAGCAGGCGAATGAGGAGCCGCCGTCGGGGGGCCCGCAGGCAACCGATAAGACGCCGGAGGAGGGACCGAGGCAGGGCGACGAGGCCGCGGAGGGGGACCCGCAGACGACAGCCGACCCGGAGGGCCAGGACCCGCAGGTGCCGACCAAGCCCTAGCGCCGGCGAGGGAGGGCGAGCCAGGGGGCTGGGCGGGTGGGACCCCAGCCGTGCGTCTGTGTCCTCTCCCCTTATGGGACACAGACATAAGGACCTGCGGCCGGGTCGGGCTCGTCGGGGTGAGGGTACCAGAGTCACAGGGGGAGAAGGGACTGGAGTGGGGCCAGGGACTGGAGCTGCAGGCTGCAGAGGGGGCGCCTGCCCGGGAGCTGCAGGCAGGGAAAGCGCCTCGGACGTGGGCGCGGTAGCTGCAGGCAGCGGAGACGGCTGCTCGGGCTCTGGGGCCGCAGGGGGCACTTATTTTATTATATAAAATAAGTGTCACACAACCGGGGTGACATGCCTTGCCTGCTTGTGGGATGAGGAAGACTCAGGGACTGGAAATGGGATTAAAACTGAAGATGTGCTCATTCCTTTGTGTATTTACAAATTTTCCTTCCGTCAGACATGAGGAGTTTGCTGCTATATTTGGCACTAATAGAGATTCTGATGCTGCTATTTTTATTGTCTATTAGTTTGTTATTATTTACAAGTTCTGTTGTGTTTTTGCATTTTTCTCTTCTGGTTAATTAACTGCTGTCTGTTTGCTGTGAAGTATGAGTGTGGTGAGTAAGACTCAGGGACTGGAAGTGGGATTACAACTAAAGATAACATGCTTATTCCTTTTTGTATTGTTTACAAATTTCCTTCCGTCAAACATGAGGAGTTTGCTGCTATATTGTGCACTAACAGAGATTCTGATGCTGCTATTTTTATTGTTTATAAATGTGTTATTGTTTCCAAGTTGAGTATTCAATAAATGCTAAATTGAGAAATTTTGTGTATCGTTTGTTATTATTAGTGTGATATTTTACCATGCAAATAGAGGGGAAAACGTCCAATTATCGGCCAAAAAAAATCAGCAGCATATATCGGCCATCGCCTGACCCTTGACTTGAAAAACCCATATCGGTCGACCTCTAGTAACAGTACATTCTGTCCAATTCATCCATCGAGTTAAGTCACACACCCACTTGAGGGGGCACTCCGGCAGACGTGAGGATGGGGATGTTCTTTCCGCTATAACATCCACTGCAGAAGTACATCTCGCTCCTGTTCACAGGGCTTACTTCAATGATGAAGCAGGGCTGGTTGTCTGGACAAGAAGTTGTCCTGCTGCTGGGTCTCGGTGCCGTTTTTCCACCTAAGCTTGAAGGTGGAAATGTGTTCCAACTTGGTCCCTGGGACTGCAGCATAGCCAAACATCGCGAGCAGCGTCGGCCACACCCACCACCAGAACCATCACACCGTCCTATACACATAAAGAAGAACTAAAACATAGAGTGTTGTGACAATCTATGCGTTAATGTTTGGCAGCATAGGTGATTCATTAAAATTATACCGAAGAATGGAAAATGTGATATTTAGAATATTTTTTGCCATTTAGTAGCTAATTTAAGCACTTACCCAATGCCTCAATTTGTTTTAGGTCAGTAATGTCTGAGCCAAAAGAATGAATGTATGAATTTAATACAATTCACCCACTCCCACCCACACACAAATCTGAAATTCAATTTAAGACACTTCTTAAACATTAGTGCATTAACAAAAAAGGAAAATCTTAAGAGATTCAGTAGGATTTTCTATGTTAGACTTAAGCTAATAGTTCAATAGTTTTTACATATTTCAATATACCAATTTGACTTTAATGTTGAAACAGATGCTAAAACATGGAATAATTTCATAACTAGAGAAACATGTTATTCACAAACACTAGCAAAGGTAGCTTATAGTTAAGCTTACTTAAGTCAGCAAGTCAGGCTACAGTGTGTAAGAATAGTCGTAAACGATAATTTGTCTCAGTCTTACATGACAGAATAAGTAAACAGAAAATATAAAATGGCTGAAACAGCGTCATTAACGCCAGCTACAGTAGAGGCGCAGAAAAGGTGTCATGACTGAAGTATTCCCAAACTCTGGAAGACCGTATGCGAGCCTTTTTTGCCGCGTGTTTCTCCAGAGGCTCCGGAGCTCCGCTGGTTGACACAGCCATGTTGGTTCATGTGCAGGGGGACGAGCGGCAAATTTCTTTTTTGCAGGGTGGTAGGTGATGTCTCATTAATATTTATTAATTTACTTACAAAATGGTGCGGCACTGCATCCAAGCCTGCGGCACTCAGAGTCACAAATACAGTGGAAACCATTTGTAGTAATTACGTCTGTCTGGCTGATTTCCAACTAATTGATATTTGTATATTTATTACATGAATATAAGGTAATATAAGGTAATAGAAGAGGTATTTAATGGTTTTCCATCTGAGGAATTTGCAAAAAACTGCAGTGCATGATGGGTCGGACCTAAAGGCTGCCTTAACGTCCTCATCTGTATGACGACATACATCAAGACTAGGAAGGTGCATAATGTTCATGTCTGGTTGCGTTTGTTGGTCCAGAAAGTAATTCAATTTCGCCATGTAGGTTACGTTCTTAAAAACTGCTTGGATATAGCCCGATTATATGCTGTGGGCCTTTTAATTTCTTTGTTTACCAGGTAGGCTACCTTCTTTAAACTGCGTTTTGTTAGACTACATATTTAGGGAGGTCTTTATAAATTTATAGTAGTCTTCATAAATATGTACATAGTTTAGCCTAACCCAGCCACTTAAGGGAGAAAGCCAGCTCAACTAGGTGTCGGTCCCAAGCCCGGATTAATGGGGAGGGTTGGCGTCAAGAAATAAAGAGACTGTATCTTCACTGCATGACTGATGTCAAAATGTGTGAAATATGTGGTTGTATTAATAAATGCATTAAAGTAGGTTAATGATTCTGTGCTGTCTAAATTGTATAGAAAATTTCTACGTATAGCCAAACAAATCTCCTCCTGTTTGAAAAGGCATAGAAAAAGCAATTTAGCCACTAAAACTTTACAGTTTTTGTGAGGGACAGTCGAATTCTCTCGTTTCTCTCGTCAAGTTTTTTTGTGATCCTGCACCTACACTTTGCCGGCCCCAGGAGGATGGGCTCCCCCTTTGAGTTTGGTCCCTCCCAAGGTTTCTTCCTTCTTGGGAGTTTTTCCATGCTATCGGCGCCTATGGCTTACTCACTGGGGGCTTTGGGTGGGCATGATATAAAGCAAAGCATTTTCCCTCCCAGTTTCCTCCTCTGGTCCACATTGCAGGACCATCAGCCATCAGAAACAGCCAGACGGTCTCCTTCAGCTTCTTTAGTGTCCTTGGAAGCCAAGGCAGTTTTAGGTCTGAGAAGAGGTTTATCAGAAGGACACATATTACGTCGTTTGTCCTGAAATGTAACATGGGGAGGAAAAGTTAAGCGGTTTAGTCAGATTGGAGTCGTTTATTCAGCAGTGGCAGCGCCAGTGACTTAATGCTACAGGTGCTATAGGGGAGTGAGATTATTTAGACCGGGTGCTTTAGCTTTTCAGCTTATGTAGATGGTGTATAGAAGCACACAGCACGATAAGCTACAGCATGGATAAAATAGGATAAAATATGAAATTCTAACGTCTAGCTCACAGAGCCTCTATGTGTACTTTGAAGAAAAAATACACTACAAGTATGCTGTAAAAACCGCAAAAATGTCTTACACAATATACAGATTTTACAGATAGTTAAAGAAAAAATGAAACCAATATTTTGGGGGTGCTGTGGGGGTACTATGGTCATTGGAGGAGGAGCTAGAGCCCCCCCCCCCAAGCTTTTCCTTGGTGCTGCCACTGTTGTTCAGATTAAAAGTAACATTGTCATTAATAAACAGTACTCTGATCAAATTTTTGCATGTACAAACACAATCAAAGTTTAACCACATGTTTAGACACAATTCACACACCTGTTACATTTCCATAATGCTAAGACTCTCTACACTTACTTCATCCACTTTCTTGTTTGGTACACAGTCATTTGATGGATGTGTAAGATCATTACCAGACCGTCTGCTGCAAACTCTACAGTTAATGAATGGCTGCAAAAACACACAGACACACAAAAACAGTATTTAAAGAGTGGTGGGCAATAAATACAGTGAGAGAAGGTGTAGTAAAGATATATCTAATGATTTAAGGCAGAGCTGCTGGAGTGCAGGGTTTAATGACACAGAACAATTTTAGAGGAAAGAGCTTCCAAAGCAGGGTCACCATAAGGCTATATTATACAAAGCAAGTTCATCTAAAAGTATGAACAACAAATCCCGTTTAACTGAACACTGCTCTGTATTAAAATACTGTCCTCCGATCAAGCTAAGTGGTCCTGTAGTTCACTATTTAAAGAGGTAAATTTAAAGGGTAATTCACACTGCACATCTACCCTGCTCTGACCAGGTTTAATTACTGGCTTTCTAATTAAAACAAGAGTTAAGTCCTGCCCTTTCACCACAAAACACCACACTGCCATTTAAGGCTGATTTCAACAATGAGTTTTAGTTAACCTGGCTCGATTGAGTTAACTCTGGGTATGTAAAACCCGCTTTGTAGTACAGCCCACAGGTCTTTAAATAAGGCCAGCTAGGGTTCATAGCTCGAAGCATAATCTACAGGTCACCCCTCAGATGATTAGCATTTGCTTCTGCCTGGTAATCCAGCCTTTAAGCCTGTAAACCTACTAAAATTTGAGAATAAGGTGAAGGAACTGGCTCTTTGAGGCCACCTATGTATTTGTTACTTTATTGTTGGCTAACTTTCCCCCGCAGGGCATCAAAAAAGTTAACATGAACCTAAATTAATTTGCTAACTGATATGTCCAATGCTCACAGTCACAGTGACTCTTTACTTACCCTCTTGTCCATGAAAATACAGTCAGCCCGATGGTCTGTTGCAGTTGACTTTGGACATTTTGTTGCTCTCAAGAGAATCTCAATGTCAATGTATTCACTGCTGATCTAAATCACATAAACACGTTATATACAAAATTGCCTACAACTGTTTTAAAGGCAATATAACAAACAATAATCACCCAAAAAATGGCAAACTGTCACAGACTTGACTGCAGCAGATTCAGAGAGAAACTGTGAGAAGGTAAAATTGACCAGGGCTGAGATATACAACCATCACTTTCATTGTGAAGAGACATTAAGCATCATATGCATTGAAATTAAAACATCAAAATCAATGTGATACTCATTAGTTCAGCTTGCAGATGATGAAAGTTTCACACTTTTGTAAACACTTTCTCAGCAGTTACCTTCGGACGGCCCTGGATGTTATAGAAATTCATGTGCTGACGGGTTCCTTGATGAGCATTTTCGACTGCGAGTTTAATGGCCGTCTTGTGAGTGCAGGGAGACTGTGGTAATCTTGCTGGGCCTCTGTGGAGATAAGCAGAGCTCCATAAGCCAAAACCAGAAGCAGCAGGCGGGTCATCTTCCTCTCAGCTTTGAAGGGAGAAGCAGGACTGAGGACACTGATCTGTGGTCCCCTTATCCAGCACGTCCAGGGGCGTGTCCTTCACTCGAAACAAACAGACCTTTGAACAACATTGGAAAACTCTTCAGGATGAATTGAGGCAGGTGGTCAAGTGGGTTTATTGTTATTTCAGCAATATACACAGTACACAGTGAAAGGAAACATTGTTCCTCCTGGACCACGGTGCAACACAAAGAAGAAAAACAGAAACAACACAAGATGACACAAGTGCGGGCAAGATAGAACTATACAGAGTGAAAGGAGCACAAACAGAGGGAGAAAGTGCAAGATAAACACAAGAGCAACAATACAATACTACAGGACAAGACAGCGCAGTCAAGAACACAGAGTGCAGCCAGAGCTAACCTGAATAGGGGCATCAAGGTTGCCAGGCAGGCAGAGAAACAGAAAATAGAGGTCTACTTCACATACAACAACCCACAGTGGGTGTGGCAGGGAATACAACACATTACAAACTTCAAAGGCAACAACACCGTCACTGTTAACAGCAACGCCCTTTTAGCAAAGGAGCTAAACAGCTTCTTTGCTCGTCTGGAGGAACACAGAGCAGACATAGCCACACTGCCCCCTCCCCCAATCTCCAGCACTCACAGACTCCCTCTGCAGGAACACCACGCGAGAAGGCACATTGCATCTCTAGGTGTGTGGAGTTTAAGACAAGGCAAGTGATGCTACGATAATATAATTCCTTGGTAAGACCCCACCTAGAATATTGTGTGCGGGTTTGGTTACCATACCTTAAGAAGGACATTGCTGCCTTGGAAAAGGTGCAACGTAGGGCAACGAGAATGATTCCTGGTCTTAGAGGAATGTCTAATGAGGAGAGGTTAGCTGAGCTGAATCTGTTTAGCCTCGAGCAAAGGAGACTAAGGGGGGACATAATCCAGGTGTTTAAGATTCTAACAGGTCTGGATGCTGTTCAGCCAAATGGCTATTTCAATGTTAGTTTAAATACCAGAACTCGTGGCCATAAGTGGAAATTAGCTGGAGAACATTTTAAAACGAATTTGATGAAGCATTTCTGTACACAGCGTGTAGTTAGAGTATGGAATAGTCTTCCTGTTATTGTAACACAAGCTAAAACCCTGGGTTCTTTTAAATCAGAGCTAGATAAGATTTTTGAGCTATTAGCTAAGTTCTCCTCAAAGGAGCTTGATGGGCCGAATGGCCTCCTCTCATTTGTAAATCTCTTTGGTTCTTATGAGTCAGCTTACAGAGATGAGGTCCAGAAACTGATAGGTTGGAGTTCAGCAAACAATTTGGCACTAAACAGCACAAAGACAAAGGAATCACTGACTTCAGGAAGGATGGAGGCGACACTGGCCTGCCTAGATGGATGGATGGATGTTTTTATTGACATTGTAAGTACAATGAGATTTAGTTTGGAACGCGCCAGCAGCTACACAGTATATTTACAATTATATAGATTGTGAGGCATAAAATAAGGTGTGAGTAATATAACATAACGACATAATATAAGTAATCATTAATTAATCATTACAGATGGTATGAGGTGTGAACCGCTAGGCTGCTATGGCATGTTTGGTATCAAACCGATGGAAAATCACTCCAGTTTCCAAATCTGGTCAGTGGTTACCACGAAAGTGAATATATCAAAAGTTACACCAGCCTAACGAAAATCATCAATACAAGGGAAATCACTCTGGTCATAAATCTCAAAAGGACTGATACAGACCCCCTTCCGAAAGCCCGCCAAATGGATGGTCAGCCATTGGTCCAGGAGTCGAATTCCTGGTCACTCCTATTCACGAACTTTACACTATAAAACCTGGCACCTCAGAACAAAGCCAGGAGAGGAGAAACAGAAGGGAGGAGAAAACAAAAGACCATCAGCACGAAGAGAGGCAGAGAACATCAGCCCAAGAGAAGAGAAGCCCACAAGAAGCCCTCCTGAAGCCTATCAGTGAAGACCCAGCTGGACAGAGAACTGCAACCAAGCCCAAGCTTCACCAGGAGAGGGAATCAGAGGGGCTCCACTCCAACAACCGCTGCAAACACCGCGCCTCCCTGAGTGCCATCACCCATCAGCTCATCAGCCTCCGCAACCAACTGCCAAGACCCCCCCCCCCCCCACTCTGCAACCAAGTAAACAAACTTCCTTTCATTTATAACAACCTAAACTCCTATTCACCTGCTATATTACTTTAGGACAGTATTTCCACAAATTGCTTGCTTTGCAGAACAGTATTTTCCCTTTTAAGGTTACTCATTTTAAATCTGGTCATTGCATTTTCATGATTACATTGTTTGTGTCCACTCCGTTATTTCGTGTTTATTGTTTGTTAGGTGTAATGTCTGTCTTATGTTAGTTATAGGAATAAATGCATGTCTTTTACACAACTTCAGCCTCCGTTCATTGAGTGCTCACAAGAATCCCTGCCTGTGCGATCTACGCTCTGAAACCTCAAATTCGCCTGAAATATCGCGAGACTCTCTCTCATTGGCCGTGAGGGGAGCTTCGCTACCGATCGTTTACATTACCTGGTGACGCAGCTCGTTGGACAAGCCTTCTATTCTAACCCAGGTTATTACGTGATACTGGTTATTAATGAGTTCCATTTAAGTCACACATTAACAGACTCACGGTGTTTCGCAATTGAGTTTGAGCCGACCATTCAGCATAAAAATTGGTTAATAATCACAAGGCACAAGGTTTAAACTTATTCTGAGCACACAATTTAAACTTTTTATGACCGAACGTGCAGTGAAGAAGCGCTACTGTCAACTGGTTGCAAAAGTCGCACTCATGGCAATCTGAAGGCATTTAAGCGGGATCATATGGGCTTATTATAGTTATTTTTATTTCTATTATTAGTAGTTATATTATTTTGTTTTATTTTCGGTGATTTCATTGTAGTTCTTTCGTATTAAACTGCAGTAAACTTTAACCCTATGTCTGACGAGATTCTCAGATGTAGCGCTTTGTTTCCAGGTTCAATTCGGACGAGTGTCTCCGTTTCTATATATCCTGGGAGAGATCTCTCTATTAGCGAACGGGAATACTTGTTATGAGGTTCTAACCTAAATTATGTTGCGCTTGGACATAAGACCGATAGCTTAGTTACCTATCAGGATCATACTCGTATGTGTGTGCCTGCTTTAGACAAAGCAAGTTTAACACAACTTTGCGCTGTGAGCCAAGTGTGTGTCATTTAGAAATTGGGAGTCTCCTGTGCTTGAGACCCGCCGTGGTTAAGCACCATTTGCGACGAGATATAGTGCACTCACAATTTAAATCTGTCGCCGTAACGCGTGCGCCGTCTCGCTTCAGTAATTGTTTTAAGGGGTGATGACGAAGATGACGAATTTACTTTCCTGAAGAGGAGCAGGATGGGTCACGCGTTCTGTAAGATTTGTCTCCCACGGGGAAGGAACGATGTCAGTCGGCATGAAAAATCCAAGTCATTAGTGAATGACAGAGTGAACATGAAAAATTAATAGAAAATAAATGACAAATGGTTATTTTATATTTTATATATTTTATATATTTATATTTATATTATATTTTATATAATTTATATTATTTTATATTTCCTGTCTTAAAATGTAAGGGATACACATGGTCATTTCCGTTGTTTCCTGTTTCCTGCGAGAGTGATACTGACTGCTAGCGCGCGAACTTTGAAACCATAGATATCACCTAAATAATAATTCGAGTTAAGTCATTGGGAAAAAGCTTCGCAAGATTAATAATCCTCCAAAATAAATAAATAAAATTTCCCAGACCCCGACGGATTAATCACCTACGCAAGTACCGACCCACGATCTTCGTTCAATTAAGAAGGTGCTTCCAGCCTTACAGCCTCAGTTTACGTAAGTACAACGCCATGTCTACTGTTCCGTGTTCTGAGTGTAATATGTTTAGCTATTCTTCTCCAGTCATTAGCGGTATTTATACATGTGAGAAGTGTCAGTTAGTCGCTAGACTGACGGAGAAGATTGTAGTGTTAGAGGGACGTATCCGGACGTTACATAACATTCAGGAGAATGAGAGTTTTATTGACTCAGTATTAGCGGCTCCGGATATGTCCGCGATAGCCAGTAAGTCTCCCCCTGCTCCGGCAGCAGAGCCTTCGCAGCAAGGCGAGTGGGTGACGACCCGGCGGCATAGTCGCAAATCCAAACCAAACTTACACCGGCACCATTCGCCTATCCGCGTTTCCAACAGGTTCTCCCCACTCAGTGAAACTCCCACTGAGACGCCTGTTGAAAGTGCTCTAATAATTGGTGATTCTATTCTAAGAAACGTGAGAGTAGCGACTCCAGCGACCATTGTAAATTGTCTCCCGGGTGCCAGAGCGACCGACATCTCGGCAAATTTAAAAGTGCTGGCTAAAAGTAAACGTAAATACTCTCAGATAGTTATCCACGTCGGCACTAATGATGTCCGATTGAGGCAATCGGAGATCACAAAGGCAAATTTTAAAGAGGTGTGCAACATTGCGAAGAAGATGTGTGTGTCAGTAACGTGCTCTGTCCAGACTAAAAACTCAAGTCCAGACTAAAAACACACCTGTTTAGTTTAGCGTATAGGGACACTAGTTCTAGCCCTAGCTAACTCTTCACTCCCAGGCAGACCTGTAGTGTGAGGTGTAGAGCTGGGTGGGGATCGGTGCCATTGGCTTTGGATGAACTGGATTGTCAGTGCTGTCACTCTAGCTTTGCAATCTCTTGTGGAACTGGAGTGCTGACATTTCAGGGACTCCCCATGCCGGCATTCCCACTTGCCTCTCCCTCCTACTGATGCTGCCATAGCCATATCTGCCGGAGCTTGCAGATTGCACTTCATATTGTACTCACCTAGCTTTTAGCACTGCCAATAGCCTCCTCTACTATGCCTAATTGTACATTTTATTTCCCCTACTCCTCCTGGGGGTGATGCCTGGAGACCTCAATCTATCAAGATATCCAGCACACCCGACCACCACCAGTGACGTCCCTGCATCCAGCTCGCCGTTCTGATCTTCCATGTATGACCCGCTGCCTTACCTCTGGTTGCCTGGCAATTGGAAGAAGACTCGGCTTCGGCATTGGCTTATCTTCCTTGCTCTCCTCTCTCTATTTGACTATCCCTGCCGGCCCCTGGAGGATGGGCTTCCCCTTTGAGTCTGGTCCCTCTCAAGGTTTCTTCCTTCTAGGGAGTTTTTCCTTGCCACTGTCGCCTATGGCTTACTCACTGGGGGCTTTGGGTGAGGATACTGTAAAGCGCTTTGAGACAATGTAATGTTGTGATAATGCGCTATATAAAAATAAATTTGTTTGTTTGTTGTTGTTGATACTGGAGCCTGGTTGCGGTGGTGGGATGGCTCACGGCGGGTGCCGGAAAATTTCCTTTATTTTCAAATCCAAACCTTGACAGGTATGCTGCTGTTCCAAATCATGGGTGCATGTTACAAGTGCGGAACATATTTTAACTTAGTACTAACTTAGCATCATATTTGATCTGATTCGACTGAATATCCCAGGTTTCCATCTCTCATGCATCTGGTGTGACGTGTTTTCAGACTCTCAGGCTGGCGCAAAGAAATCTTACGGGAATTGAACGTCTCACTCCGGCCAGCTGACCAAAGTTGGTAACCTTGGTATTGTGTGTAGGAGATTCGGTATAACTATAATTTCGTTCTCCATTTACATGCCCGTAGTGTCTTTAAGTGTTATGTAGTTTTGCCTGAAACGCAAAAATAAAACAAAGCAATTAAAGCCGTAAGTGGCTCAAATTGTGCTGTAGCGATTGAAGAACTTTTGTCGGAAGTTGGATTCGAACCCACGCCTTACTTGGGAGAACAGAATACCAGAATAGAGTAGGTTAAGTCCAGCCTTGGCTTCCAAGCTGACGTTTTTCTACATATGTGCTTGTGTATCATGGACAGTAAGAGGGGGCAGGCAAGGAGAGAATTTCTCTCTTTGGGGATCAATAGAGTGTTGTTATTATAACGTCTAAAAAGTATGATGGTCTGTCGATAAATCAATAAGAAAATAAATGAAGTCGTTTTCGCGAACACGCTGGAAAAGCCAGGGGCCGGACCGACTGTAGGGGGCGTGGCCAGAGACAGCCATCTCAGGCTGTCAAGTCTCCCGTTTTGGCCGGGAAACTACCGTATTTTACTTCTCTTTCGCGCCGTCCTCCCGTATTAGTATTTTCCCGTAAATCTCCCTTATATTATATAGTTGCTGGATAGTGTAGTGGTAAGATCGCCGCCTTTCACACGGGAGACCGGGGTTCGAATCCCGGTTGTGGCCAAAAATATATTTTATATATTTTATATATTTATATTATATTTATATTATATTTTTTATATATTGTATTATATAGTTGCTGGATAGTGTAGTGGTAAGATCGCCGCCTTTCACACGGGAGACCGGGGTTCGAATCCCGGTTGTGGCCAGAAACAACTGCTATCACAACTAGAGATTGATGAGGTACAACACGATTGCTACGACAAGGGGGAGCCAGGACGACAGGTCAGGGGGGAGATATCATCATCCCCACATTCCGAGATTGGGTACCAAGCCCCATATATATTAGTAGGCTGAATACAAGAGCAGCTGACCTGAGAAATAAGAAATAAGCTAAGCTGGAAACCTGGACCCTCCGACCAAGAATGCGTGAAGTACCCTCAGAAGGTCTACTAGAAGATGTACGTAGAAGACTACTACAGATCAGCTGATCTACACCACAGCAACAGTGATCCTTGAGCTGGAGCCGGACCGTCTTTGAAGACTCCGTAAATCTCCGTATAATAATATATATCTACGGGAACGAGAAAGGAGAAAGCAGAGAACAAGAACAAGATTTGTAAATGTAAGATTTGAAGGACCCCCGGCATGAAAAATAGAATAGTGTGAATAGTAGAATAGAATAGAAATAGAATAGAAAAGTAGAATAGAATGGAGTAGAATGGAATAGAGTGAACATGTGTCTCGTCATTGTGTATCATGGACAGTAAGAGGGGGATCAATAGAGTGTTGTTATTATAACGTCTAAAAAGTATGATGGTCTGTCGATAAATAATGAAGTCGTTTTCGCGAACACGCTGGAAAAGCCAGGGTGTAGGGGGCGTGGCCAGAGACAGCCTGCTGACCATCTCAGGCTGTCAAGTCTCCCGTTTTGGCCGGGAAACTACCGTATTTTACTTCTCTTTCCCGCCGTCCTCCCGTATTAGTATTTTCCCGTAAATCTCCCTTATATTATATAGTTGCTGGATAGTGTAGTGGTAAGATCGCCGCCTTTCACACGGGAGACCGGGGTTCGAATCCCGGTTGTGGCCAAAAATTTATTTTATATATTTTATATATTTATATTTATATTATATTTTATATAATTTATATTATTTTATATTTCCTGTCTTAAAATGTAAGGGATACTGGAGCCTGGTTGCGGTGGTGGGATGGCTCACGGCGGGTGCCGGAAAATTTCCTTTATTTTCAAATCCAAACCTTGACAGGTATGCTGCTGTTCCAAATCATGGGTGCATGTTACAAGTGCGGAACATATTTTAACTTAGTACTAACTTAGCATCATATTTGATCTGATTCGACTGAATATCCCAGGTTTCCATCTCTCATGCATCTGGTGTGACGTGTTTTCAGACTCTCAGGCTGGCGCAAAGAAATCTTACGGGAATTGAACGTCTCACTCCGGCCAGCTGACCAAAGTTGGTAACCTTGGTATTGTGTGTAGGAGATTCGGTATAACTATAATTTCGTTCTCCATTTACATGCCCGTAGTGTCTTTAAGTGTTATGTAGTTTTGCCTGAAACGCAAAAATAAAACAAAGCAATTAAAGCCGTAAGTGGCTCAAATTGTGCTGTAGCGATTGAAGAACTTTTGTCGGAAGTTGGATTCGAACCCACGCCTTACTTGGGAGAACAGAATACCAGAATAGAGTAGGTTAAGTCCAGCCTTGGCTTCCAAGCTGACGTTTTTCTACATATGTGCTTGTGTATCATGGACAGTAAGAGGGGGCAGGCAAGGAGAGAATTTCTCTCTTTGGGGATCAATAGAGTGTTGTTATTATAACGTCTAAAAAGTATGATGGTCTGTCGATAAATCAATAAGAAAATAAATGAAGTCGTTTTCGCGAACACGCTGGAAAAGCCAGGGGCCGGACTGACTGTAGGGGGCGTGGCCAGAGACAGCCATCTCAGGCTGTCAAGTCTCCCGTTTTGGCCGGGAAACTACCGTATTTTACTTCTCTTTCCCGCCGTCCTCCCGTATTAGTATTTTCCCGTAAATCTCCCTTATATTATATAGTTGCTGGATAGTGTAGTGGTAAGATAGCCGCCTTTCACATGGGAGACTGGGGTTCGAATCCCGGTTGTGGCCAAAAATATATTTTATATATTTTATATATTTATATTATATTTATATTATATTTTATATAATTTATATTATTTTATATTTCCTGTCTTAAAATGTAAGGGATACTGGAGCCTGGTTGCGGTGGTGGGATGGCTCACGGCGGGTGCCGGAAAATTTCCTTTATTTTCAAATCCAAACCTTGACAGGTATGCTGCTGTTCCAAATCATGGGTGCATGTTACAAGTGCGGAACATATTTTAACTTAGTACTAACTTAGCATCATATTTGATCTGATTCGACTGAATATCCCAGGTTTCCATCTCTCATGCATCTGGTGTGACGTGTTTTCAGACTCTCAGGCTGGCGCCTGAGAAACGTCTCACTCCGGCCAGCTGACCAAAGTTGGTAACCTTGGTATTGTGTGTAGGAGATTCGGTATAACTATAATTTCGTTCTCCATTTGCATGCCCGAAGTGTCTTTAAGTGTTATGTAGTTTTGCCTGAAACGCAAAAATAAAACAAAGCAATTAAAGCCGATCAGTGGCTCAAATTGTGCTGTAGCGATTGAAGAACTTTTGTCGGAAGTTGGATTCGAACTTGGGATGCCTTACTTGGGAGAACAGAATACCAGAATAGAGTAGGTTAAGTCCAGCCTTGGCTTCCAAGCTGACGTTTTTCTACATATGTGCTTGTGTATCATGGACAGTAAGAGGGGGCAGGCAAGGAGAGAATTTCTCTCTTTGGGGATCAATAGAGTGTTGTTATTATAACGTCTAAAAAGTATGATGGTCTGTCGATAAATCAATAACAATATCAATGAAGTCAATGTTTATCTAAAGGAATCAGAATTCAGGAAAAGCCAGGGGCCGGACCGAGTGTAGGGGGCGTGGCCAGAGACAGCCTGCTGACTGTTCCAAATCATGGGTGCATGTTACAAGTCCGGAACATATTTTAACTTAGTACTAACTTAGCATCATATTTGATCTGATTCGACTGAATATCCCAGGTTTCCATCTCTCATGCATCTGGTGTGACGTGTTTTCAGACTCTCAGGCTGGCGCAAAGAAATCTTACGGGAATTGAACGTCTCACTCCGGTCAGCTGACCAAAGTTGGTAACCTTGGTATTGTGTGTAGGAGATTCGGTATAACTATAATTTCGTTCTCCATTTACATGCCCGTAGTGTCTTTAACCGGCTGCACAAACTGGATCCGCCTCCATTACGACACAACTTTGCCCTTATTGGCTTAAGAATTTAGTCACATACATGACGTATATCTGCTATTTCTCCCGAGAAGCAGGTAAAGCAGTGGTAACTGCTTTGTAGTTAATTTACCTGGTAAAATTAAGTTTAAATAAATGATATAAATACTGTAATAGTACTCGTGAGCTTTGTTTATTTGTTATTAGTTATTGTAATGTTGCGCTGCTTTATTTGTTTAATCGTCTAGTCTGTGGAGACATTCAAGTTAATCAAATAAGAATTGCACTGTACACTGTACATGACCATAAAAACTTTGTATCCTTGAAATAAATGTTTTTGATCTTTTCCTTGGCAGTTATCTTTTTACACAGGGCCTCTATGTACACGATAGTTTTTTTTTTCACGACTAACAGTATGGATCAGGAGTTGGTTATTGTAAAAGAAGTAATGTGCATGCAGGTGATATTTGTATAGATTTATCCACACCCTTGTAGCAGTGCTGCCATTGCAGTCAGATCTCGCAAACTAGGAGTATTAGTTGTCTTTATTTCTCTTTATTTCTTGACGCCAACCCTCTCCATTAATCCGGGCTTGGGACTGGCACCTACCTGAGCTGGCTTGCTCCCTTAAGTGGCTGGGTTAGGCTAAACTATATATATATATTTACCAAGACTACAATAAAACATCTCGAAATGTGTAGTCTAGCAAAACGCAGTTTAAAGAAGGTAGCCTACCTGGCGAAATTGCAAACAAATTAAGGGCGTTAGGCAGCCTTTAGATCCTACCCATCATGCACTGCAGTTTTTTGCTAATTCCTCAAATGGAAAACTGTCCATCCATCCATCCATCCATTTTCCAAACCGCTTATCCTACTGGATCGCGGGGGGTCTGGAGCCTATCCCGGAAGCAATGGGCACGAGACAGGGAACAACTCAGGATGGCGGGCCAGCCCATCGCAGGGCACACTCACACACTATTCACTCACGCATACACTCCTATGGGCAATTTAGCAACTCCAATTAGCCTCAGCATGTTTTTGGACTGTGGGGGAAACCAGAGTACCCGGAGGAAACCCCACGATGACATGGGTAGAACATGCAAACTCCACACACATGTGACCCAGGTGGAGACTCGAACCCGGGCCCTAGAGGTGTGAGGCAACAGTGCTAACCACTGCACCACCATGCTGCCCCCTAAATGGAAAACCATTAAATACAAAAGGAAAACAAAAGTGCTGTAAGACTGTATACTTATGTGTATGTTAGTAAAGGCTGTAGCTGACACAACGGACCCCACTAATTAGAAAGGGGTAATTGTACACATGTGGCATCCAGTATGTTCTTCTATAACAGTTTTAAAAAAAAAAAAAAAACTCACATTACACAAATTGGCACTATCAAAACGAGGATTATGGGGAAAATGGGGACTGTGATGGAGATTACATACACGTAGGCATGGTATTTAGTTTTTTTTAATCTGGTCACCTTCCAGAGTAATTGTAAACTAAAACCATCTTCACCCTATTTGATTCTTTATAAATGGACAATCAGTCGTGCAGTAAATGGGGGTATAGAGAGACACAGAGCTTGTCTAACAAGAAACCCTGGGAAGCTAACATTAATAGGGTGGGTATGGATAGCAAAACCATTGATACAGATTACAGATTTATATCTCACCTGAACCCTGGCGGGCTCCGTGCCAATAGGGGTTGGGATTAGGGTTAGTTAACTTAAGTAGTAATATTGATGTGTATATTCTCCTATTCTCCAGTCAGTGAATCGTGAAACGTAATGTTAATATGTTTCTATACCTATATGTTCTGCTTAAAAACCCATAAAGGCAAGCACAGTGTTTAGACATTCTGTTACTTAGACTAGTAAACACTAAGATCCTTCAGCTTTCAATTAACCTGACACAACAGTCTAAACAACAAATGTGTGCCATGTCATTTGTCATCTTTACATCTTGTATCCTTTATATGGTAATTGGATTTTCAAGGTGGAATTGCAGGTCGATCATTTTAAGGATCTAGATGTAAACCTCCCTGGTGTTGCTTTAATATTTTTTTTGCACAATTTGCTTCACACACTTCCTCCAGCAGAGAAGCTTACAATACTACACCCCACCAAATGACTGGATGATGCCTTTTTATTTAAGGTCTGGCTGTGAGCCTCGATTACCGATACACTATCTTCAGGCTCCTGCCGGGATCAGTCAGTATGGTGGACCTTTGGAGGAATGGGTACAAAACCATCAGGAAAGTTTGCAGGTGCTTCAAGAGTATGTGAAGGCTTAGTTGGAGGAACAAGCCACACCACGAAATCGGAAACACAATGAGTTGGTTAATGATTAGGGGTTTGATGAAGGTCAGCTGGTGTGTTTGCGGAACCATGTTCGAGGTAAAATACAGGATCATTGGGATGCCTGTTTGTATATGGTAGTTCGGTGTCCCCAAGATCAGGGTGCAGTTTACTCTGCAACTCCAATGGAGGGGGACGGGGTTGTCCGTCAAGTTCACCGAACAGAGTTGCGTCCAGTACCACAGGGGGTTGTTATGTCAGGGGAAGATGTTCTGGTAATGTCTCCTGAGTCTGGGTTGCCCACAGGGGCAACAGAAATGGAATCGGATGAGGACTCTGTGATTTTACGGGGACAGGGCTGGTGGGAGGGGTCGCAATAGAGCATCCACAAGTAGGCCTCGTATAATGGAGGAGGTTATGTCCCCCCCGAGGTGTAGAGACCAGTTAAACGTTCGGTGAGGTCCACCACTGGTCATCATACCAACCCTTATAAGTTACCACGGTCAGTGAATGATCGTTCGGTTGGGGAGGAAGACCAGTGGTTTGGGGATAGAATTCTTAGCTGTGATCGTTGGGTCATCAATTTCATTTTGGGGGATGGATTGTAGCCAGGCAATTATAGGCAGGTATAGGAACTGCAGTTCGGACTGGAGGCATAGCCGGGGCGAGATGGCTGTGCATGTTCCGATGGTAGGGCATATTGGCAAAGGAGCAGGCACGGGAAAGACAGGCAGGGTCCTGATAGATTTGGTGGAGCATCGGCGGGCATATTGAATTTGCAGTGTAGCAGCCTTTCTGTTTGCTTGTTTCAGGGGTGAACAATCTTATCCGCAAAGGGCCGGTGTGTATGCAGGTTTTCGCTGCAACTCCCTAATTAGATTTCTAATTAGAGGACTGATTAGCTGAAGAGTCCTCATACCTGGTTTTGAAGAGCTGACCTAAAGGTTACCCCAAAAACCTGTTTTTTTTTTGTTTGAATGGGGCAGTGAGTCATGGGGTAAACTACTGTTCTTTAGGGGTTTTCAAGGTGGAATTACGGGTCGATAATTTTAAGGATCAGGTTGTAAACCTCCCTGGTGTTGCTTTAATATGTTTTATCTGAGGTTGTATCGTGTATTATCAAGCCAGCCGGCTTAGTGGCCTCGGGAGCGGGGTTTAGTGGGAGCAGCTGGCTAGTTTTATTTTCTTTTTTGTTTGTGTCTTTTTCTTTGTTGTATGTATATTTTGGGTTCATTATTAGGCAGGCTGGGCCTTTTGGCACCTGTAGTCTGGGTGCTGGATTGCCCATAGGGGTCTTTTTTATTGCTGTGATTTGCTGTGTCATTCACTAGTGTGATTTGTGCTGGATGTGTTTTTAAGGTTGTGCTGTGGCGTGTACCTGAGCAAACTTTGGGCAACCTGTTCTCTTGTTGGCTTTATTGACAAAGGGTGGATTAGTCTAATTACGGCCTGCTACAAATAGCTGCATATAACGTATAAAAAAAATCACCTTATGGGTGCTCCGTAGGGTAGCAAGATCTTGAGTTTTTTTTACAGTACTCGGGTACGTTTTAAAATTTTCGACCAATCAGCAAACATTATTCTGACAGCATAGCTGGGAAACCAATGAAAAGTGAGTGCAACGTTCTAGAACTTGACTTCGGGTTGACGCTCCCTATAAAAGAGCTGGGTACTGCTTCAAGGCGTTCAGTTGGCGCTACCTCCTGATAGAGTAGCACTGTACGGCTCTTGTTCCGTAAAACAACATCAAAAGGATGAAAAAAAAAACAATATTTAAAGAAGACGAAAAAAATCAATTTTTAAAGAAGACGAAAAAAACATCGTCTAAAAAAATAAGCCAAAAAAATAATATCCGAAGAAGGAAAAACATGCAAAGTAAAAAAAAACAAACAAAAATAAAAAACAATATCCAAAGAAGAAGGAAAAAAACATCCAAAGGGAGAAAAGAAGAACTGAAGGGCCAACGAGGTAGGAGGAAATACAAATTTCGTTTCAGCACCGTTGGAGTGCCAAGCCGTGAAAAGCATTTGGCCAGAAGACAAGGTAAGTGTTGTATCTGTTATTTTAAAACAGCGCTTTTCAAAATGCTGCTTTATAATCGTTTGAGATCGTTAGCCAGTGTGACAGCTGAAGGCTTTTTGAGTTTACCAACATAAAGTTTTATTTCTGTATTAGGACATTGTCAGGAACAATGATGTGTTCATCGCTATGATGTGGTCAAAAAGCGATGCATTGAATCTTAGAAACATTTGTGATTTTTCAAACGATGCTTTTCCTTTTATTTAATCAGTAAAATTTCCATCGGTTTTATATAGTGCCCCTTGAAATATGTCTTTAGCTCATTTTCCGGGCATTTTACTAGAATGCATCCTGAGAAATACACAAGCTCTGCTGCATTTCCGTGCCTCGATGTTTAGTGCCGAGTATAATTGTTGCAGTTGCCTTTTATATATTCCATGAGACCTGTTGGTACCAAGAGAAGTGTGAGACTGTCAGGGTGAATTTATCATACAATCGCACGCATAAATACCTGAGGGTTGCCAGTCCTTTTGCGTTGTTACAGGAGGACTAGAGCTGACGAGTGTGTTTCTACACACTATCAAGGGCATTGTAGTACAGTTTTCTCAGGTGGGAGAATGCTGCCGATCTCCTATTTGACAATACAGCCCTTGATATATTAGAATATTACAGAACTAGAAGCCTTTTGCAAGGAAGAATGTGAGAAAATCCCAAGTACAAGAACTGAAAGCCTTTCAGCTGGCTATAAGAAGCGCTTGTAAGCTGTGATATCTGGCAGAGGAGGTGTTACTAAGTACTGATTACGTAGGGTGCCCAAACTTTTGCAGAGTGCCATAATAATGTTTTTATTTTGTAATTTTGTTCAATTTATGGCATAAAAAGTAACTATTCATCAATGTTTGCTGAAAATATTGTGTATTTTTCCCCCAGTTCCTAAAGAGACTGTATTAACTGATATTGTTGCTTTTGTAATTGAAAAGATGTTATTTGTCAAGGGGTGCCAAACCTTTGCATAAGACTGTACACAGTGTGTGTATGTGTTTATGTGAGTGTGTGTCTGTGTGTGTGTGTGTATATATATATATGTGTGTGTGTGTATATATTTCTGTATATGCATGTGTATATATATATTTATATATAGTTCACACACATTCAAACTTATTTGAATACACATTCAAAATTATTTTTATTATTATTATTTTCGTTTTTTTTTTTTTTTGTGTTTTAAAATTTTTTATTTTTGCAATGGAAATAAAAATAAAGCAGTCCTCCGTAGAGGAGGGGTGGTGGAGGGAATATATATATATATATACATATATATAAAATAATTGTCACACAACTGGGGTGACATGCCTTTCCTGCTCACCCAATTTTAGTGCACTTTAGTTATGCATAATGACCTTCTAGTCTCGATACACCCATATATATATATGTATATATATATATAGTTTTTTTTGTTTTTTTTTTTGCAATAGACAATAAAAATAACGCAGTTCTCCATAAAGGAGGGATGGTGGATGGAATATATATATACATATATATAAAATAATTGTCACACAACCTGGGTGACATGCCTTGCCTGCTCACCCAGTTTTAGTGCACCTTAGTTATTCATAATGACCATCTAGTCTCGATACACCCATAAATATATATGTATATATATATAGTTTTTTTTGTTTTTTTTTTTGCAATAGACAATAAAAATAACGCAGTTCTCCATAAAGGAGGGATGGTGGATGGAATATATATATACATATATATAAAATAATTGTCACACAACTTGGGTGACATGCCTTGCCTGCTCACCCAATTTTAGTGCAACTTAGTTATCCATAATGACCAACTAGTCTCGATACACCCATATATATATATATATGTACATATATATATAGTTTTTTTATTAGCAATAGAAAAGAAAAATAACGCAGTTCTCCGTAAAGGAGGGATGGTGGATGGAATACATATATATATATATACATTTATATAAAATAATTGTCACACAACCTGGGTGACATGCCTTGCCTGCTCACCCAATTTTAGTGCACCTTAGTTATTCATACTGACCATCTAGTCTCGACACACCCATATATATATATATATATATATATATATATGTATATATATAGATATTTTTTCTTTTTCTTGTGTTTTTTTTTCGCAATGGATATTAAAAATAAAGCAGTCCTCCGTAAAGGAGGGGTGGTGGAGGGAATATATATATACATATATATATAAAATAATTGTCACACAACCTGGGTGACATGCCTTGCCTGCTCACCCAATTTTAGTGCAACTTAGTTATCCATAATGACCAACTAGTCTCGATACACCCATATATATATATATATATGTACATATATATAGTTTTTTTATTAGCAATAGAAAAGAAAAATAACGCAGTTCTCCGTAAAGGAGGGATGGTGGATGGAATATATATATATATATATATATATATATATATATATATATATATATATATATATATATATATATATATATATATATATATATATACATTTATATAAAATAATTGTCACACAACCTGGGTGACATGCCTTGCCTGCTCACCCAATTTTAGTGCACTTTAGTTATCCATACTGACCATCTAGTCTCGACACACCCATATATATATATATATATATATATATAGATATTTTTTCTTTTTCTTGTGTTTTTTTTTCGCAATGGATATTAAAAATAAAGCAGTCCTCCGTAAAGGAGGGATGGTGGATGGAATATATATATAAAATAATTGTCACACAACCGGGGTGACATGCCTTGCCTGCTCACCCAATTTTAGTGCACCTTAGTTATTCATAATGACCATCTAGTCTCGATACACCCATAAATATATATGTATATATATATAGTTTTTTTATTAGCAATAGAAAAGAAAAATAACGCAGTTCTCCGTAAAGGAGGGATGGTGGATGGAATATATATATATATATATACATTTATATAAAATAATTGTCACACAACCTGGGTGACATGCCTTGCCTGCTCACCCAATTTTAGTGCACTTTAGTTATCCATAATGACCATCTAGTCTCGATACACCCATGAATATATATGTATATATATATATATATATATATATATATATATATATATATATATATATATATATATATATATATAGTTTTTCTGTTTTTTTTTTGCAATAGACAATAAAAATAACGCAGTTCTCCGTAAAGGAGGGATGGTGGATGGAATATGTATATGCATATATATAAAATAATTGTCACACAACCTGGGTGACATGCCTTGCCTGCTCACCCAATTTTAGTGCACCTCAGTTATCCATACTGACCATCTAGTCTCGACACACCCATATATATATATATATATATATATATATATATATATATATATATATATATATATGTATATATATAGATATTTTTTCTTTTTCTTGTGTTTTTTTTTCGCAATGGATATTAAAAATAAAGCAGTCCTCCGTAAAGGAGGGGTGGTGGAGGGAATATATATATACATTTATATAAAATAATTGTCACACAACTGGGGAGACATGCCTTGCCTGCTCACCCAATTTTAGTGCACCTTAGTTATCCATAATGACCAACTAGTCTCGATACACCCATAAATATATATATATATATGTACATATATATAGTTTTTTTATTAGCAATAGAAAAGAAAAATAACGCAGTTCTCCGTAAAGGAGGGATGGTGGATGGAATATATACATACATATATATAAAATAATTGTCACACAACCTGGGTGACATGCCTTGCCTGCTCACCCAATTTTAGTGCAACTTAGTTATCCATAATGACCAACTAGTCTCGATACACCCATAAATATATATGTATATATATAGTTTTTTTTTTTTCGCAATGGACAATAAAAATAACGCAGTTCTCCGTAAAGTAGGGATGGTGGATGGAATATATATATAAAATAATTGTCACACAACCGGGGTGACATGCCTTGCCTGCTCACCCAATTTTAGTGCACCTTAGTTATTCATAATGACCATCTAGTCTCGATACACCCATAAATATATATGTATATATATGTATTGTTTTTTTTTTTTTTTTTTTTTGCAATAGACAATAAAAATAGCGCAGTTCTCCATAAAGGAGGGATGGTGGATGGAATATATATATACATATATATAAAATAATTGTCACACAACCTGGGTGACATGCCTTGCCTGCTCACCCAATTTTAGTGCAACTTAGTTATCCATAATGACCAACTAGTCTCGATACACCCATATATATATATATATATATGTACATATATATAGTTTTTTTATTAGCAATAGAAAAGAAAAATAACACAGTTCTCCGTAAAGGAGGGATGGTGGATGGAATATATATATATATATATATATATATATATATATATATATATATATATATACATTTATATAAAATAATTGTCACACAACCTGGGTGACATGCCTTGCCTGCTCACCCAATTTTAGTGCACTTTAGTTATCCATACTGACCATCTAGTCTCGACACACCCATATATATATATATATATATATATATGTATATATATAGATATTTTTTCTTTTTCTTGTGTTTTTTTTTCGCAATGGATATTAAAAATAAAGCAGTCCTCCGTAAAGGAGGGATGGTGGATGGAATATATATATAAAATAATTGTCACACAACCGGGGTGACATGCCTTGCCTGCTCACCCAATTTTAGTGCACCTTAGTTATTCATAATGACCATCTAGTCTCGATACACCCATAAATATATATGTATATATATATAGTTTTTTTATTAGCAATAAAAAAGAAAAATAACGCAGTTCGCCGTAAAGGAGGGATGGTGGATGGAATATATATATATATATATATATATATATATATATATATATATATATATATATATATATATATATATATATATACATTTATATAAAATAATTGTCACACAACCTGGGTGACATGCCTTGCCTGCTCACCCAATTTTAGTGCACTTTAGTTATCCAGAATGACCATCTAGTCTCGATACACCCATGAATATATATGTATATATATATATATATATATATATATATATATATATATATATATATATATATATATATATATATATATATATATAGTTTTTCTGTTTTTTTTTTGCAATAGACAATAAAAATAACGCAGTTCTCCATAAAGGAGGGATGGTGGATGGAATATGTATATGCATATATATAAAATAATTGTCACACAACCTGGGTGACATGCCTTGCCTGCTCACCCAATTTTAGTGCACCTTAGTTATCCATACTGACCATCTAGTCTCGATACACCCATATATATATATATATATATATATATATATATATATATATATATATATATATATATACATGTACATATATATAGTTTTTTTATTAGCAATAGAAAAGAAAAATAACGCAGTTCTCCGTAAAGGAGGGATGGTGGATGGAATATATATATATATATATACATTTATATAAAATAATTGTCACACAACCTGGGTGACATGCCTTGCCTGCTCACCCAGTTTTAGTGCACCTTAGTTATCCATAATGACCATCTAGTCTCGATACACCCATAAATATATATGTATATATATATATATATATATATATATATATAGTTTTTTTATTTTTTTCGTAATGGACAATAAAAATAACGCAGTTCTCTGTAAAGGAGGGATGGTGGATGGAATATATATATACATATATACATTTATATAAAATAATTGTCACACAACCTGGGTGACATGCCTTGCCTGCTCACCCAGTTTTAGTGCACCTTAGTTATCCATACTGACCATCTAGTCTCGATACACCCATAAATATATATACTGAACAAAAATATAAACGCAACACTCTTGTTTCTGCTCCCATTTTTCATGAGATGGACTTAAAGACCTACAATTCATTCCAGATACACAATATTACCATTTCTCTCAAACATTTCTCACAAATCAGTCTAAATGTGTGATAGTGAGCACTTCTGCTTTGCTGAGATAATCCATCCCACCTCACAGGTGTGCCACATCAAGATGCTGATCTGACATCATGGGTAGTGCACAGGTGTACCTTATACTGCCCACAATAAAAGGCCACCCTGGAATGTGCAGTTTTTTGCTTTATTGGGGGTCTGGGGACTCAGAACCGGTCAGTATCTGGTGTGACCACCATTTGCCTCATACAATGCAACACATCTTCTTCGCATAGAGTTTATCAGATTGTCAATTGTGGCCTGTGGAATGTTGGTCCACTCCTCTTCAATGGCTGTGCGAAGTTGTTGGATATTAGTGGGAACTGGTACACGCTGTCGTATACGCCGGTCAAGCACATCCCAAACATGCTCAACGGGTGACATGTCCGGTGAGTATGCTGGCCATGCAAGAACTGGGACATTTTCAGCTTCCAAGAACTGTGTACAGATCCTTGCAACATGGGGCCGTGCATCATCTGTCTGAGTGGCTGGTCTCAGACGATCTTGGAGGTGAACCTGCTGGATGTGGAGGTCCTGGGCTGGTGTGGTTACACGTGGTCTGCGGTTGTGAGGCCGGTTGGATGTACTGCCATATTCTCTGAAACGCCTTTGGAGACGGCTTATGGTTGAGAAATGAACATTCAATGCACGAGCAACAGATCTGGTTGACATTCCTGCTGTCAGCATGCCAATTGCACGCTCCCTCAATGCTTGTGGCATCTGTGGCATTTTGCTGTGAGACAAAACTGCACATTCCAGGGTGGCCTTTTATTGTGGGCAGTATAAGGTACACCTGTGCACTACCCATGATGTCAGATCAGCATCTTGATGTGGCACACCTGTGAGGTGGGATGGATTATCTCAGCAAAGCAGAAGTGCTCACTATCACACATTTAGACTGATTTGTGAGAAATGTTTGAGAGAAATGGTAATATTGTGTATCTGGAATGAATTGTAGATCTTTAAGTCCATCTCATGAAAAATGGGAGCAAAAACAAAAGTGTTGCGTTTATATTTTTGTTCAGTGTATGTATATGTATACATATAGTTTTTTTTGTGTTTGTGAAAACGGGTCTTTAATCGGGGAAACGGAGCGGGTAGAGCAGGACGGAACGCAGGCATTGACAAACTACAATGACGGACAGGGCAAACAGGTAAGACCAGGACTTAAAATAGGTCATGACTAATCAAAGTAATCGGGCAAAGCAGGAGACGATCAGGGAAGCACACGTGGGTAATCAGGGGGCGTGGCACACACGAGGAGCGGACAAGCCGGGCATATATGTATATCTATATAAAACCTCATTAATGAGGGACAGGGAACAGAACGGACAGACAGAACTGGCACAGGGGAAGGAGCCAGGACAAGACTTGACATAAGACAGGAAAGGCAGAGAAACAGATCAGAAAGGGGGACACGGAGGGAACAGGCAGGACAAAAGGACCGGGAGTGAACGAAGGGAACATCGGGGAAAGAGGAGCAGAAGCCAGAGGGACGAGGGACAAAGAGAGGAGGGACAGAGACAGGAGGAACAAAGCGAGGGGGAGCAGAGGCAGGAGGGACAAAGACGGGAGGCCAGGGAGAGAAGGAGGGGGAACCAAGAGGAGCCCGAGGGAGACCCAGCGGGCGACGGGAGGCAGCCGGAAGGGCTGCAGGCGGCCGGGAGGCCGGAGCCGGAGGGGCCGAGGAGACGGGGTGAGGGACAGACGCAGGGACGAAGGAGGGAGTCGGAGGGGAGACCAGGGAAGGGGACGAAGGAGCTGGAAGGGACCCTGGCGAGGGCAAGGAGAGAGGGGGAGCCGCAGCAGACGGCGACGTCCTCCGACACGCCAGAGCGGGAGGACCAGCAGGCGAATGAGGAGCCGCCGTCGGGGGGCCCGCAGGCAACCGATAAGACGCCGGAGGAGGGACCGAGGCAGGGCGACGAGGCCGCGGAGGGGGACCCGCAGACGACAGCCGACCCGGAGGGCCAGGACCCGCAGGCGCCGACCAAGCCCTAGCGCCGGCGAGGGAGGGCGAGCCAGGGGGCTGGGCGGGTGGGACCCCAGCCGTGCGTCTGTGTCCTCTCCCCTTATGGGACACAGACATAAGGACCCGTGGCCGGGGTCGGGCTCGTCGGGGTGAGGGTACCAGAGTCACAGGGGGAGAAGGGACTGGAGTGGGGCCAGGGACTGGAGCTGCAGGCTGCAGAGGGGGCGCCTGCCCGGGAGCTGCAGGCAGGGAAAGCGCCTCGGACGTGGGCGCGGTAGCTGCAGGCAGCGGAGACGGCTGCTCGGGCTCTGGGGCCGCAGGGGGCACTTATTTTATTATATAAAATAAGTGTCACACAACCGGGGTGACATGCCTTGCCTGCTTGTGGGATGAGGAAGACTCAGGGACTGGAAATGGGATTAAAACTGAAGATGTGCTCATTCCTTTGTGTATTTACAAATTTTCCTTCCGTCAGACATGAGGAGTTTGCTGCTATATTTGGCACTAATAGAGATTCTGATGCTGCTATTTTTATTGTCTATTAGTTTGTTATTATTTACAAGTTCTGTTGTGTTTTTGCATTTTTCTCTTCTGGTTAATTAACTGCTGTCTGATTGCTGTGAAGTATGAGTGTGGTGAGTAAGACTCAGGGACTGGAAGTGGGATTACAACTGAAGATAACATGCTTATTCCTTTTTGTATTGTTTACAAATTTCCTTCCGTCAAACATGAGGAGTTTGCTGCTATATTGTGCACTAACAGAGATTCTGATGCTGCTATTTTTATTGTTTATAAATGTGTTATTGTTTCCAAGTTGAGTATTCAATAAATGCTAAATTGAGAAATTTTGTGTATCGTTTGTTATTATTAGTGTGATATTTTACCATGCAAATAGAGGGGAAAACGTCCAATTATCGGCCAAAAAAAATCAGCAGCATATATCGGCCATCGCCTGACCCTTGACTTGAAAAACCCATATCGGTCGACCTCTAGTAACAGTACATTCTGTCCAATTCATCCATCGAGTTAAGTCACACACCCACTTGAGGGGGCACTCCGGCAGACGTGAGGATGGGGATGTTCTTTCCGCTATAACATCCACTGCAGAAGTACATCTCGCTCCTGTTCACAGGGCTTACTTCAATGATGAAGCAGGGCTGGTTGTCTGGACAAGAAGTTGTCCTGCTGCTGGGTCTCGGTGCCGTTTTTCCACCTAAGCTTGAAGGTGGAAATGTGTTCCAACTTGGTCCCTGGGACTGCAGCATAGCCAAACATCGCGAGCAGCGTCGGCCACACCCACCACCAGAACCATCACACCGTCCTATACACATAAAGAAGAACTAAAACATAGAGTGTTGTGACAATCTATGCGTTAATGTTTGGCAGCATAGGTGATTCATTAAAATTATACCGAAGAATGGAAAATGTGATATTTAGAATATTTTTTGCCATTTAGTAGCTAATTTAAGCACTTACCCAATGCCTCAATTTGTTTTAGGTCAGTAATGTCTGAGCCAAAAGAATGAATGTATGAATTTAATACAATTCACCCACTCCCACCCACACACAAATCTGAAATTCAATTTAAGACACTTCTTAAACATTAGTGCATTAACAAAAAAGGAAAATCTTAAGAGATTCAGTAGGATTTTCTATGTTAGACTTAAGCTAATAGTTCAATAGTTTTTACATATTTCAATATACCAATTTGACTTTAATGTTGAAACAGATGCTAAAACATGGAATAATTTCATAACTAGAGAAACATGTTATTCACAAACACTAGCAAAGGTAGCTTATAGTTAAGCTTACTTAAGTCAGCAAGTCAGGCTACAGTGTGTAAGAATAGTCGTAAACGATAATTTGTCTCAGTCTTACATGACAGAATAAGTAAACAGAAAATATAAAATGGCTGAAACAGCGTCATTAACGCCAGCTACAGTAGAGGCGCAGAAAAGGTGTCATGACTGAAGTATTCCCAAACTCTGGAAGACCGTATGCGAGCCTTTTTTGCCGCGTGTTTCTCCAGAGGCTCCGGAGCTCCGCTGGTTGACACAGCCATGTTGGTTCATGTGCAGGGGGACGAGCGGCAAATTTCTTTTTTGCAGGGTGGTAGGTGATGTCTCATTAATATTTATTAATTTACTTACAAAATGGTGCGGCACTGCATCCAAGCCTGCGGCACTCAGAGTCACAAATACAGTGGAAACCATTTGTAGTAATTACGTCTGTCTGGCTGATTTCCAACTAATTGATATTTGTATATTTATTACATGAATATAAGGTAATATAAGGTAATAGAAGAGGTATTTAATGGTTTTCCATCTGAGGAATTTGCAAAAAACTGCAGTGCATGATGGGTCGGACCTAAAGGCTGCCTTAACGTCCTCATCTGTATGACGACATACATCAAGACTAGGAAGGTGCATAATGTTCATGTCTGGTTGCGTTTGTTGGTCCAGAAAGTAATTCAATTTCGCCATGTAGGTTACGTTCTTAAAAACTGCTTGGATATAGCCCGATTATATGCTGTGGGCCTTTTAATTTCTTTGTTTACCAGGTAGGCTACCTTCTTTAAACTGCGTTTTGTTAGACTACATATTTAGGGAGGTCTTTATAAATTTATAGTAGTCTTCATAAATATGTACATAGTTTAGCCTAACCCAGCCACTTAAGGGAGAAAGCCAGCTCAACTAGGTGTCGGTCCCAAGCCCGGATTAATGGGGAGGGTTGGCGTCAAGAAATAAAGAGACTGTATCTTCACTGCATGACTGATGTCAAAATGTGTGAAATATGTGGTTGTATTAATAAATGCATTAAAGTAGGTTAATGATTCTGTGCTGTCTAAATTGTATAGAAAATTTCTACGTATAGCCAAACAAATCTCCTCCTGTTTGAAAAGGCATAGAAAAAGCAATTTAGCCACTAAAACTTTACAGTTTTTGTGAGGGACAGTCGAATTCTCTCGTTTCTCTCGTCAAGTTTTTTTGTGATCCTGCACCTACACTTTGCCGGCCCCAGGAGGATGGGCTCCCCCTTTGAGTTTGGTCCCTCCCAAGGTTTCTTCCTTCTTGGGAGTTTTTCCATGCTATCGGCGCCTATGGCTTACTCACTGGGGGCTTTGGGTGGGCATGATATAAAGCAAAGCATTTTCCCTCCCAGTTTCCTCCTCTGGTCCACATTGCAGGACCATCAGCCATCAGAAACAGCCAGACGGTCTCCTTCAGCTTCTTTAGTGTCCTTGGAAGCCAAGGCAGTTTTAGGTCTGAGAAGAGGTTTATCAGAAGGACACATATTACGTCGTTTGTCCTGAAATGTAACATGGGGAGGAAAAGTTAAGCGGTTTAGTCAGATTGGAGTCGTTTATTCAGCAGTGGCAGCGCCAGTGACTTAATGCTACAGGTGCTATAGGGGAGTGAGATTATTTAGACCGGGTGCTTTAGCTTTTCAGCTTATGTAGATGGTGTATAGAAGCACACAGCACGATAAGCTACAGCATGGATAAAATAGGATAAAATATGAAATTCTAACGTCTAGCTCACAGAGCCTCTATGTGTACTTTGAAGAAAAAATACACTACAAGTATGCTGTAAAAACCGCAAAAATGTCTTACACAATATACAGATTTTACAGATAGTTAAAGAAAAAAATGAAACCAATATTTTGGGGGTGCTGTGGGGGTACTATGGTCATTGGAGGAGGAGCTAGAGCCCCCCCCCCCAAGCTTTTCCTTGGTGCTGCCACTGTTGTTCAGATTAAAAGTAACATTGTCATTAATAAACAGTACTCTGATCAAATTTTTGCATGTACAAACACAATCAAAGTTTAACCACATGTTTAGACACAATTCACACACCTGTTACATTTCCATAATGCTAAGACTCTCTACACTTACTTCATCCACTTTCTTGTTTGGTACACAGTCATTTGATGGATGTGTAAGATCATTACCAGACCGTCTGCTGCAAACTCTACAGTTAATGAATGGCTGCAAAAACACACAGACACACAAAAACAGTATTTAAAGAGTGGTGGGCAATAAATACAGTGAGAGAAGGTGTAGTAAAGATATATCTAATGATTTAAGGCAGAGCTGCTGGAGTGCAGGGTTTAATGACACAGAACAATTTTAGAGGAAAGAGCTTCCAAAGCAGGGTCACCATAAGGCTATATTATACAAAGCAAGTTCATCTAAAAGTATGAACAACAAATCCCGTTTAACTGAACACTGCTCTGTATTAAAATACTGTCCTCCGATCAAGCTAAGTGGTCCTGTAGTTCACTATTTAAAGAGGTAAATTTAAAGGGTAATTCACACTGCACATCTACCCTGCTCTGACCAGGTTTAATTACTGGCTTTCTAATTAAAACAAGAGTTAAGTCCTGCCCTTTCACCACAAAACACCACACTGCCATTTAAGGCTGATTTCAACAATGAGTTTTAGTTAACCTGGCTCGATTGAGTTAACTCTGGGTATGTAAAACCCGCTTTGTAGTACAGCCCACAGGTCTTTAAATAAGGCCAGCTAGGGTTCATAGCTCGAAGCATAATCTACAGGTCACCCCTCAGATGATTAGCATTTGCTTCTGCCTGGTAATCCAGCCTTTAAGCCTGTAAACCTACTAAAATTTGAGAATAAGGTGAAGGAACTGGCTCTTTGAGGCCACCTATGTATTTGTTACTTTATTGTTGGCTAACTTTCCCCCGCAGGGCATCAAAAAAGTTAACATGAACCTAAATTAATTTGCTAACTGATATGTCCAATGCTCACAGTCACAGTGACTCTTTACTTACCCTCTTGTCCATGAAAATACAGTCAGCCCGATGGTCTGTTGCAGTTGACTTTGGACATTTTGTTGCTCTCAAGAGAATCTCAATGTCAATGTATTCACTGCTGATCTAAATCACATAAACACGTTATATACAAAATTGCCTACAACTGTTTTAAAGGCAATATAACAAACAATAATCACCCAAAAAATGGCAAACTGTCACAGACTTGACTGCAGCAGATTCAGAGAGAAACTGTGAGAAGGTAAAATTGACCAGGGCTGAGATATACAACCATCACTTTCATTGTGAAGAGACATTAAGCATCATATGCATTGAAATTAAAACATCATAATCAATGTGATACTCATTAGTTCAGCTTGCAGATGATGAAAGTTTCACACTTTTGTAAACACTTTCTCAGCAGTTACCTTCGGACGGCCCTGGATGTTATAGAAATTCATGTGCTGACGGGTTCCTTGATGAGCATTTTCGACTGCGAGTTTAATGGCCGTCTTGTGAGTGCAGGGAGACTGTGGTAATCTTGCTGGGCCTCTGTGGAGATAAGCAGAGCTCCATAAGCCAAAACCAGAAGCAGCAGGCGGGTCATCTTCCTCTCAGCTTTGAAGGGAGAAGCAGGACTGAGGACACTGATCTGTGGTCCCCTTATCCAGCACGTCCAGGGGCGTGTCCTTCACTCGAAACAAACAGACCTTTGAACAACATTGGAAAACTCTTCAGGATGAATTGAGGCAGGTGGTCAAGTGGGTTTATTGTTATTTCAGCAATATACACAGTACACAGTGAAAGGAAACATTGTTCCTCCTGGACCACGGTGCAACACAAAGAAGAAAAACAGAAACAACACAAGATGACACAAGTGCGGGCAAGATAGAACTATACAGAGTGAAAGGAGCACAAACAGAGGGAGAAAGTGCAAGATAAACACAAGAGCAACAATACAATACTACAGGACAAGACAGCGCAGTCAAGAACACAGAGTGCAGCCAGAGCTAACCTGAATAGGGGCATCAAGGTTGCCAGGCAGGCAGAGAAACAGAAAATAGAGGTCTACTTCACATACAACAACCCACAGTGGGTGTGGCAGGGAATACAACACATTACAAACTTCAAAGGCAACAACACCGTCACTGTTAACAGCAACGCCCTTTTAGCAAAGGAGCTAAACAGCTTCTTTGCTCGTCTGGAGGAACACAGAGCAGACATAGCCACACTGCCCCCTCCCCCAATCTCCAGCACTCACAGACTCCCTCTGCAGGAACACCACGCGAGAAGGCACATTGCATCTCTAGGTGTGTGGAGTTTAAGACAAGGCAAGTGATGCTACGATAATATAATTCCTTGGTAAGACCCCACCTAGAATATTGTGTGCGGGTTTGGTTACCATACCTTAAGAAGGACATTGCTGCCTTGGAAAAGGTGCAACGTAGGGCAACGAGAATGATTCCTGGTCTTAGAGGAATGTCTAATGAGGAGAGGTTAGCTGAGCTGAATCTGTTTAGCCTCGAGCAAAGGAGACTAAGGGGGGACATAATCCAGGTGTTTAAGATTCTAACAGGTCTGGATGCTGTTCAGCCAAATGGCTATTTCAATGTTAGTTTAAATACCAGAACTCGTGGCCATAAGTGGAAATTAGCTGGAGAACATTTTAAAACGAATTTGATGAAGCATTTCTGTACACAGCGTGTAGTTAGAGTATGGAATAGTCTTCCTGTTATTGTAACACAAGCTAAAACCCTGGGTTCTTTTAAATCAGAGCTAGATAAGATTTTTGAGCTATTAGCTAAGTTCTCCTCAAAGGAGCTTGATGGGCCGAATGGCCTCCTCTCATTTGTAAATCTCTTTGGTTCTTATGAGTCAGCTTACAGAGATGAGGTCCAGAAACTGATAGGTTGGAGTTCAGCAAACAATTTGGCACTAAACAGCACAAAGACAAAGGAATCACTGACTTCAGGAAGGATGGAGGCGACACTGGCCTGCCTAGATGGATGGATGGATGTTTTTATTGACATTGTAAGTACAATGAGATTTAGTTTGGAACGCGCCAGCAGCTACACAGTATATTTACAATTATATAGATTGTGAGGCATAAAATAAGGTGTGAGTAATATAACATAACGACATAATATAAGTAATCATTAATTAATCATTACAGATGGTATGAGGTGTGAACCGCTAGGCTGCTATGGCATGTTTGGTATCAAACCGATGGAAAATCACTCCAGTTTCCAAATCTGGTCAGTGGTTACCACGAAAGTGAATATATCAAAAGTTACACCAGCCTAACGAAAATCATCAATACAAGGGAAATCACTCTGGTCATAAATCTCAAAAGGACTGATACAGACCCCCTTCCGAAAGCCCGCCAAATGGATGGTCAGCCATTGGTCCAGGAGTCGAATTCCTGGTCACTCCTATTCACGAACTTTACACTATAAAACCTGGCACCTCAGAACAAAGCCAGGAGAGGAGAAACAGAAGGGAGGAGAAAACAAAAGACCATCAGCACGAAGAGAGGCAGAGAACATCAGCCCAAGAGAAGAGAAGCCCACAAGAAGCCCTCCTGAAGCCTATCAGTGAAGACCCAGCTGGACAGAGAACTGCAACCAAGCCCAAGCTTCACCAGGAGAGGGAATCAGAGGGGCTCCACTCCAACAACCGCTGCAAACACCGCGCCTCCCTGAGTGCCATCACCCATCAGCTCATCAGCCTCCGCAACCAACTGCCAAGACCCCCCCCCCCCCCCCACTCTGCAACCAAGTAAACAAACTTCCTTTCATTTATAACAACCTAAACTCCTATTCACCTGCTATATTACTTTAGGACAGTATTTCCAGAAATTGCTTGCTTTGCAGAACAGTATTTTCCCTTTTAAGGTTACTCATTTTAAATCTGGTCATTGCATTTTCATGATTACATTGTTTGTGTCCACTCCGTTATTTCGTGTTTATTGTTTGTTAGGTGTAATGTCTGTCTTATGTTAGTTATAGGAATAAATGCATGTCTTTTACACAACTTCAGCCTCCGTTCATTGAGTGCTCACAAGAATCCCTGCCTGTGCGATCTATGCTCTGAAACCTCAAATTCGCCTGAAATATCGCGAGACTCTCTCTCATTGGCCGTGAGGGGAGCTTCGCTACCGATCGTTTACATTACCTGGTGACGCAGCTCGTTGGACAAGCCTTCTATTCTAACCCAGGTTATTACGTGATACTGGTTATTAATGAGTTCCATTTAAGTCACACATTAACAGACTCACGGTGTTTCGCAATTGAGTTTGAGCCGACCATTCAGCATAAAAATTGGTTAATAATCACAAGGCACAAGGTTTAAACTTATTCTGAGCACACAATTTAAACTTTTTATGACCGAACGTGCAGTGAAGAAGCGCTACTGTCAACTGGTTGCAAAAGTCGCACTCATGGCAATCTGAAGGCATTTAAGCGGGATCATATGGGCTTATTATAGTTATTTTTATTTCTATTATTAGTAGTTATATTATTTTGTTTTATTTTCGGTGATTTCATTGTAGTTCTTTCGTATTAAACTGCAGTAAACTTTAACCCTATGTCTGACGAGATTCTCAGATGTAGCGCTTTGTTTCCAGGTTCAATTCGGACGAGTGTCTCCGTTTCTATATATCCTGGGAGAGATCTCTCTATTAGCGAACGGGAATACTTGTTATGAGGTTCTAACCTAAATTATGTTGCGCTTGGACATAAGACCGATAGCTTAGTTACCTATCAGGATCATACTCGTATGTGTGTGCCTGCTTTAGACAAAGCAAGTTTAACACAACTTTGCGCTGTGAGCCAAGTGTGTGTCATTTAGAAATTGGGAGTCTCCTGTGCTTGAGACCCGCCGTGGTTAAGCACCATTTGCGACGAGATATAGTGCACTCACAATTTAAATCTGTCGCCGTAACGCGTGCGCCGTCTCGCTTCAGTAATTGTTTTAAGGGGTGATGACGAAGATGACGAATTTACTTTCCTGAAGAGGAGCAGGATGGGTCACGCGTTCTGTAAGATTTGTCTCCCACGGGGAAGGAACGATGTCAGTCGGCATGAAAAATCCAAGTCATTAGTGAATGACAGAGTGAACATGAAAAATTAATAGAAAATAAATGACAAATGGTTATTTTATATTTTATATATTTTATATATTTATATTTATATTATATTTTATATAATTTATATTATTTTATATTTCCTGTCTTAAAATGTAAGGGATACACATGGTCATTTCCGTTGTTTCCTGTTTCCTGCGAGAGTGATACTGACTGCTAGCGCGCGAACTTTGAAACCATAGATATCACCTAAATAATAATTCGAGTTAAGTCATTGGGAAAAAGCTTCGCAAGATTAATAATCCTCCAAAATAAATAAATAAAATTTCCCAGACCCCGACGGATTAATCACCTACGCAAGTACCGACCCACGATCTTCGTTCAATTAAGAAGGTGCTTCCAGCCTTACAGCCTCAGTTTACGTAAGTACAACGCCATGTCTACTGTTCCGTGTTCTGAGTGTAATATGTTTAGCTATTCTTCTCCAGTCATTAGCGGTATTTATACATGTGAGAAGTGTCAGTTAGTCGCTAGACTGACGGAGAAGATTGTAGTGTTAGAGGGACGTATCCGGACGTTACATAACATTCAGGAGAATGAGAGTTTTATTGACTCAGTATTAGCGGCTCCGGATATGTCCGCGATAGCCAGTAAGTCTCCCCCTGCTCCGGCAGCAGAGCCTTCGCAGCAAGGCGAGTGGGTGACGACCCGGCGGCATAGTCGCAAATCCAAACCAAACTTACACCGGCACCATTCGCCTATCCGCGTTTCCAACAGGTTCTCCCCACTCAGTGAAACTCCCACTGAGACGCCTGTTGAAAGTGCTCTAATAATTGGTGATTCTATTCTAAGAAACGTGAGAGTAGCGACTCCAGCGACCATTGTAAATTGTCTCCCGGGTGCCAGAGCGACCGACATCTCGGCAAATTTAAAAGTGCTGGCTAAAAGTAAACGTAAATACTCTCAGATAGTTATCCACGTCGGCACTAATGATGTCCGATTGAGGCAATCGGAGATCACAAAGGCAAATTTTAAAGAGGTGTGCAACATTGCGAAGAAGATGTGTGTGTCAGTAACGTGCTCTGTCCAGACTAAAAACTCAAGTCCAGACTAAAAACACACCTGTTTAGTTTAGCGTATAGGGACACTAGTTCTAGCCCTAGCTAACTCTTCACTCCCAGGCAGACCTGTAGTGTGAGGTGTAGAGCTGGGTGGGGATCGGTGCCATTGGCTTTGGATGAACTGGATTGTCAGTGCTGTCACTCTAGCTTTGCAATCTCTTGTGGAACTGGAGTGCTGACATTTCAGGGACTCCCCATGCCGGCATTCCCACTTGCCTCTCCCTCCTACTGATGCTGCCATAGCCATATCTGCCGGAGCTTGCAGATTGCACTTCATATTGTACTCACCTAGCTTTTAGCACTGCCAATAGCCTCCTCTACTATGCCTAATTGTACATTTTATTTCCCCTACTCCTCCTGGGGGTGATGCCTGGAGACCTCAATCTATCAAGATATCCAGCACACCCGACCACCACCAGTGACGTCCCTGCATCCAGCTCGCCGTTCTGATCTTCCATGTATGACCCGCTGCCTTACCTCTGGTTGCCTGGCAATTGGAAGAAGACTCGGCTTCGGCATTGGCTTATCTTCCTTGCTCTCCTCTCTCTATTTGACTATCCCTGCCGGCCCCTGGAGGATGGGCTTCCCCTTTGAGTCTGGTCCCTCTCAAGGTTTCTTCCTTCTAGGGAGTTTTTCCTTGCCACTGTCGCCTATGGCTTACTCACTGGGGGCTTTGGGTGAGGATACTGTAAAGCGCTTTGAGACAATGTAATGTTGTGATAATGCGCTATATAAAAATAAATTTGTTTGTTTGTTGTTGTTGATACTGGAGCCTGGTTGCGGTGGTGGGATGGCTCACGGCGGGTGCCGGAAAATTTCCTTTATTTTCAAATCCAAACCTTGACAGGTATGCTGCTGTTCCAAATCATGGGTGCATGTTACAAGTGCGGAACATATTTTAACTTAGTACTAACTTAGCATCATATTTGATCTGATTCGACTGAATATCCCAGGTTTCCATCTCTCATGCATCTGGTGTGACGTGTTTTCAGACTCTCAGGCTGGCGCAAAGAAATCTTACGGGAATTGAACGTCTCACTCCGGCCAGCTGACCAAAGTTGGTAACCTTGGTATTGTGTGTAGGAGATTCGGTATAACTATAATTTCGTTCTCCATTTACATGCCCGTAGTGTCTTTAAGTGTTATGTAGTTTTGCCTGAAACGCAAAAATAAAACAAAGCAATTAAAGCCGTAAGTGGCTCAAATTGTGCTGTAGCGATTGAAGAACTTTTGTCGGAAGTTGGATTCGAACCCACGCCTTACTTGGGAGAACAGAATACCAGAATAGAGTAGGTTAAGTCCAGCCTTGGCTTCCAAGCTGACGTTTTTCTACATATGTGCTTGTGTATCATGGACAGTAAGAGGGGGCAGGCAAGGAGAGAATTTCTCTCTTTGGGGATCAATAGAGTGTTGTTATTATAACGTCTAAAAAGTATGATGGTCTGTCGATAAATCAATAAGAAAATAAATGAAGTCGTTTTCGCGAACACGCTGGAAAAGCCAGGGGCCGGACCGACTGTAGGGGGCGTGGCCAGAGACAGCCATCTCAGGCTGTCAAGTCTCCCGTTTTGGCCGGGAAACTACCGTATTTTACTTCTCTTTCCCGCCGTCCTCCCGTATTAGTATTTTCCCGTAAATCTCCCTTATATTATATAGTTGCTGGATAGTGTAGTGGTAAGATCGCCGCCTTTCACACGGGAGACCGGGGTTCGAATCCCGGTTGTGGCCAAAAATATATTTTATATATTTTATATATTTATATTATATTTATATTATATTTTATATAATTTATATTATTTTATATTTCCTGTCTTAAAATGTAAGGGATACTGGAGCCTGGTTGCGGTGGTGGGATGGCTCACGGCGGGTGCCGGAAAATTTCCTTTATTTTCAAATCCAAACCTTGACAGGTATGCTGCTGTTCCAAATCATGGGTGCATGTTACAAGTGCGGAACATATTTTAACTTAGTACTAACTTAGCATCATATTTGATCTGATTCGACTGAATATCCCAGGTTTCCATCTCTCATGCATCTGGTGTGACGTGTTTTCAGACTCTCAGGCTGGCGCCTGAGAAACGTCTCACTCCGGCCAGCTGACCAAAGTTGGTAACCTTGGTATTGTGTGTAGGAGATTCGGTATAACTATAATTTCGTTCTCCATTTGCATGCCCGAAGTGTCTTTAAGTGTTATGTAGTTTTGCCTGAAACGCAAAAATAAAACAAAGCAATTAAAGCCGATCAGTGGCTCAAATTGTGCTGTAGCGATTGAAGAACTTTTGTCGGAAGTTGGATTCGAACTTGGGATGCCTTACTTGGGAGAACAGAATACCAGAATAGAGTAGGTTAAGTCCAGCCTTGGCTTCCAAGCTGACGTTTTTCTACATATGTGCTTGTGTATCATGGACAGTAAGAGGGGGCAGGCAAGGAGAGAATTTCTCTCTTTGGGGATCAATAGAGTGTTGTTATTATAACGTCTAAAAAGTATGATGGTCTGTCGATAAATCAATAACAATATCAATGAAGTCAATGTTTATCTAAAGGAATCAGAATTCAGGAAAAGCCAGGGGCCGGACCGAGTGTAGGGGGCGTGGCCAGAGACAGCCTGCTGACTGTTCCAAATCATGGGTGCATGTTACAAGTCCGGAACATATTTTAACTTAGTACTAACTTAGCATCATATTTGATCTGATTCGACTGAATATCCCAGGTTTCCATCTCTCATGCATCTGGTGTGACGTGTTTTCAGACTCTCAGGCTGGCGCAAAGAAATCTTACGGGAATTGAACGTCTCACTCCGGTCAGCTGACCAAAGTTGGTAACCTTGGTATTGTGTGTAGGAGATTCGGTATAACTATAATTTCGTTCTCCATTTACATGCCCGTAGTGTCTTTAACCGGCTGCACAAACTGGATCCGCCTCCATTACGACACAACTTTGCCCTTATTGGCTTAAGAATTTAGTCACATACATGACGTATATCTGCTATTTCTCCCGAGAAGCAGGTAAAGCAGTGGTAACTGCTTTGTAGTTAATTTACCTGGTAAAATTAAGTTTAAATAAATGATATAAATACTGTAATAGTACTCGTGAGCTTTGTTTATTTGTTATTAGTTATTGTAATGTTGCGCTGCTTTATTTGTTTAATCGTCTAGTCTGTGGAGACATTCAAGTTAATCAAATAAGAATTGCACTGTACACTGTACATGACCATAAAAACTTTGTATCCTTGAAATAAATGTTTTTGATCTTTTCCTTGGCAGTTATCTTTTTACACAGGGCCTCTATGTACACGATAGTTTTTTTTTTCACGACTAACAGTATGGATCAGGAGTTGGTTATTGTAAAAGAAGTAATGTGCATGCAGGTGATATTTGTATAGATTTATCCACACCCTTGTAGCAGTGCTGCCATTGCAGTCAGATCTCGCAAACTAGGAGTATTAGTTGTCTTTATTTCTCTTTATTTCTTGACGCCAACCCTCTCCATTAATCCGGGCTTGGGACTGGCACCTACCTGAGCTGGCTTGCTCCCTTAAGTGGCTGGGTTAGGCTAAACTATATATATATATTTACCAAGACTACAATAAAACATCTCGAAATGTGTAGTCTAGCAAAACGCAGTTTAAAGAAGGTAGCCTACCTGGCGAAATTGCAAACAAATTAAGGGCGTTAGGCAGCCTTTAGATCCTACCCATCATGCACTGCAGTTTTTTGCTAATTCCTCAAATGGAAAACTGTCCATCCATCCATCCATCCATTTTCCAAACCGCTTATCCTACTGGATCGCGGGGGGTCTGGAGCCTATCCCGGAAGCAATGGGCACGAGACAGGGAACAACTCAGGATGGCGGGCCAGCCCATCGCAGGGCACACTCACACACTATTCACTCACGCATACACTCCTATGGGCAATTTAGCAACTCCAATTAGCCTCAGCATGTTTTTGGACTGTGGGGGAAACCAGAGTACCCGGAGGAAACCCCACGATGACATGGGTAGAACATGCAAACTCCACACACATGTGACCCAGGTGGAGACTCGAACCCGGGCCCTAGAGGTGTGAGGCAACAGTGCTAACCACTGCACCACCATGCTGCCCCCTAAATGGAAAACCATTAAATACAAAAGGAAAACAAAAGTGCTGTAAGACTGTATACTTATGTGTATGTTAGTAAAGGCTGTAGCTGACACAACGGACCCCACTAATTAGAAAGGGGTAATTGTACACATGTGGCATCCAGTATGTTCTTCTATAACAGTTTTTAAAAAAAAAAAAAAACTCACATTACACAAATTGGCACTATCAAAACGAGGATTATGGGGAAAATGGGGACTGTGATGGAGATTACATACACGTAGGCATGGTATTTAGTTTTTTTTAATCTGGTCACCTTCCAGAGTAATTGTAAACTAAAACCATCTTCACCCTATTTGATTCTTTATAAATGGACAATCAGTCGTGCAGTAAATGGGGGTATAGAGAGACACAGAGCTTGTCTAACAAGAAACCCTGGGAAGCTAACATTAATAGGGTGGGTATGGATAGCAAAACCATTGATACAGATTACAGATTTATATCTCACCTGAACCCTGGCGGGCTCCGTGCCAATAGGGGTTGGGATTAGGGTTAGTTAACTTAAGTAGTAATATTGATGTGTATATTCTCCTATTCTCCAGTCAGTGAATCGTGAAACGTAATGTTAATATGTTTCTATACCTATATGTTCTGCTTAAAAACCCATAAAGGCAAGCACAGTGTTTAGACATTCTGTTACTTAGACTAGTAAACACTAAGATCCTTCAGCTTTCAATTAACCTGACACAACAGTCTAAACAACAAATGTGTGCCATGTCATTTGTCATCTTTACATCTTGTATCCTTTATATGGTAATTGGATTTTCAAGGTGGAATTGCAGGTCGATCATTTTAAGGATCTAGATGTAAACCTCCCTGGTGTTGCTTTAATATTTTTTTTGCACAATTTGCTTCACACACTTCCTCCAGCAGAGAAGCTTACAATACTACACCCCACCAAATGACTGGATGATGCCTTTTTATTTAAGGTCTGGCTGTGAGCCTCGATTACCGATACACTATCTTCAGGCTCCTGCCGGGATCAGTCAGTATGGTGGACCTTTGGAGGAATGGGTACAAAACCATCAGGAAAGTTTGCAGGTGCTTCAAGAGTATGTGAAGGCTTAGTTGGAGGAACAAGCCACACCACGAAATCGGAAACACAATGAGTTGGTTAATGATTAGGGGTTTGATGAAGGTCAGCTGGTGTGTTTGCGGAACCATGTTCGAGGTAAAATACAGGATCATTGGGATGCCTGTTTGTATATGGTAGTTCGGTGTCCCCAAGATCAGGGTGCAGTTTACTCTGCAACTCCAATGGAGGGGGACGGGGTTGTCCGTCAAGTTCACCGAACAGAGTTGCGTCCAGTACCACAGGGGGTTGTTATGTCAGGGGAAGATGTTCTGGTAATGTCTCCTGAGTCTGGGTTGCCCACAGGGGCAACAGAAATGGAATCGGATGAGGACTCTGTGATTTTACGGGGACAGGGCTGGTGGGAGGGGTCGCAATAGAGCATCCACAAGTAGGCCTCGTATAATGGAGGAGGTTATGTCCCCCCCGAGGTGTAGAGACCAGTTAAACGTTCGGTGAGGTCCACCACTGGTCATCATACCAACCCTTATAAGTTACCACGGTCAGTGAATGATCGTTCGGTTGGGGAGGAAGACCAGTGGTTTGGGGATAGAATTCTTAGCTGTGATCGTTGGGTCATCAATTTCATTTTGGGGGATGGATTGTAGCCAGGCAATTATAGGCAGGTATAGGAACTGCAGTTCGGACTGGAGGCATAGCCGGGGCGAGATGGCTGTGCATGTTCCGATGGTAGGGCATATTGGCAAAGGAGCAGGCACGGGAAAGACAGGCAGGGTCCTGATAGATTTGGTGGAGCATCGGCGGGCATATTGAATTTGCAGTGTAGCAGCCTTTCTGTTTGCTTGTTTCAGGGGTGAACAATCTTATCCGCAAAGGGCCGGTGTGTATGCAGGTTTTCGCTGCAACTCCCTAATTAGATTTCTAATTAGAGGACTGATTAGCTGAAGAGTCCTCATACCTGGTTTTGAAGAGCTGACCTAAAGGTTACCCCAAAAACCTGTTTTTTTTTTGTTTGAATGGGGCAGTGAGTCATGGGGTAAACTACTGTTCTTTAGGGGTTTTCAAGGTGGAATTACGGGTCGATAATTTTAAGGATCAGGTTGTAAACCTCCCTGGTGTTGCTTTAATATGTTTTATCTGAGGTTGTATCGTGTATTATCAAGCCAGCCGGCTTAGTGGCCTCGGGAGCGGGGTTTAGTGGGAGCAGCTGGCTAGTTTTATTTTCTTTTTTGTTTGTGTCTTTTTCTTTGTTGTATGTATATTTTGGGTTCATTATTAGGCAGGCTGGGCCTTTTGGCACCTGTAGTCTGGGTGCTGGATTGCCCATAGGGGTCTTTTTTATTGCTGTGATTTGCTGTGTCATTCACTAGTGTGATTTGTGCTGGATGTGTTTTTAAGGTTGTGCTGTGGCGTGTACCTGAGCAAACTTTGGGCAACCTGTTCTCTTGTTGGCTTTATTGACAAAGGGTGGATTAGTCTAATTACGGCCTGCTACAAATAGCTGCATATAACGTATAAAAAAAATCACCTTATGGGTGCTCCGTAGGGTAGCAAGATCTTGAGTTTTTTTTACAGTACTCGGGTACGTTTTAAAATTTTCGACCAATCAGCAAACATTATTCTGACAGCATAGCTGGGAAACCAATGAAAAGTGAGTGCAACGTTCTAGAACTTGACTTCGGGTTGACGCTCCCTATAAAAGAGCTGGGTACTGCTTCAAGGCGTTCAGTTGGCGCTACCTCCTGATAGAGTAGCACTGTACGGCTCTTGTTCCGTAAAACAACATCAAAAGGATGAAAAAAAAAACAATATTTAAAGAAGACGAAAAAAATCAATTTTTAAAGAAGACGAAAAAAACATCGTCTAAAAAAATAAGCCAAAAAAATAATATCCGAAGAAGGAAAAACATGCAAAGTAAAAAAAAACAAACAAAAATAAAAAACAATATCCAAAGAAGAAGGAAAAAAACATCCAAAGGGAGAAAAGAAGAACTGAAGGGCCAACGAGGTAGGAGGAAATACAAATTTCGTTTCAGCACCGTTGGAGTGCCAAGCCGTGAAAAGCATTTGGCCAGAAGACAAGGTAAGTGTTGTATCTGTTATTTTAAAACAGCGCTTTTCAAAATGCTGCTTTATAATCGTTTGAGATCGTTAGCCAGTGTGACAGCTGAAGGCTTTTTGAGTTTACCAACATAAAGTTTTATTTCTGTATTAGGACATTGTCAGGAACAATGATGTGTTCATCGCTATGATGTGGTCAAAAAGCGATGCATTGAATCTTAGAAACATTTGTGATTTTTCAAACGATGCTTTTCCTTTTATTTAATCAGTAAAATTTCCATCGGTTTTATATAGTGCCCCTTGAAATATGTCTTTAGCTCATTTTCCGGGCATTTTACTAGAATGCATCCTGAGAAATACACAAGCTCTGCTGCATTTCCGTGCCTCGATGTTTAGTGCCGAGTATAATTGTTGCAGTTGCCTTTTATATATTCCATGAGACCTGTTGGTACCAAGAGAAGTGTGAGACTGTCAGGGTGAATTTATCATACAATCGCACGCATAAATACCTGAGGGTTGCCAGTCCTTTTGCGTTGTTACAGGAGGACTAGAGCTGACGAGTGTGTTTCTACACACTATCAAGGGCATTGTAGTACAGTTTTCTCAGGTGGGAGAATGCTGCCGATCTCCTATTTGACAATACAGCCCTTGATATATTAGAATATTACAGAACTAGAAGCCTTTTGCAAGGAAGAATGTGAGAAAATCCCAAGTACAAGAACTGAAAGCCTTTCAGCTGGCTATAAGAAGCGCTTGTAAGCTGTGATATCTGGCAGAGGAGGTGTTACTAAGTACTGATTACGTAGGGTGCCCAAACTTTTGCAGAGTGCCATAATAATGTTTTTATTTTGTAATTTTGTTCAATTTATGGCATAAAAAGTAACTATTCATCAATGTTTGCTGAAAATATTGTGTATTTTTCCCCCAGTTCCTAAAGAGACTGTATTAACTGATATTGTTGCTTTTGTAATTGAAAAGATGTTATTTGTCAAGGGGTGCCAAACCTTTGCATAAGACTGTACACAGTGTGTGTATGTGTTTATGTGAGTGTGTGTCTGTGTGTGTGTGTGTATATATATATATGTGTGTGTGTGTATATATTTCTGTATATGCATGTGTATATATATATTTATATATAGTTCACACACATTCAAACTTATTTGAATACACATTCAAAATTATTTTTATTATTATTATTTTCGTTTTTTTTTTTTTTTGTGTTTTAAAATTTTTTATTTTTGCAATGGAAATAAAAATAAAGCAGTCCTCCGTAGAGGAGGGGTGGTGGAGGGAATATATATATATATATACATATATATAAAATAATTGTCACACAACTGGGGTGACATGCCTTTCCTGCTCACCCAATTTTAGTGCACTTTAGTTATGCATAATGACCTTCTAGTCTCGATACACCCATATATATATATGTATATATATATATATAGTTTTTTTTGTTTTTTTTTTTGCAATAGACAATAAAAATAACGCAGTTCTCCATAAAGGAGGGATGGTGGATGGAATATATATATACATATATATAAAATAATTGTCACACAACCTGGGTGACATGCCTTGCCTGCTCACCCAGTTTTAGTGCACCTTAGTTATTCATAATGACCATCTAGTCTCGATACACCCATAAATATATATGTATATATATATAGTTTTTTTTGTTTTTTTTTTTGCAATAGACAATAAAAATAACGCAGTTCTCCATAAAGGAGGGATGGTGGATGGAATATATATATACATATATATAAAATAATTGTCACACAACTTGGGTGACATGCCTTGCCTGCTCACCCAATTTTAGTGCAACTTAGTTATCCATAATGACCAACTAGTCTCGATACACCCATATATATATATATATGTACATATATATATAGTTTTTTTATTAGCAATAGAAAAGAAAAATAACGCAGTTCTCCGTAAAGGAGGGATGGTGGATGGAATATATATATATATATATATACATTTATATAAAATAATTGTCACACAACCTGGGTGACATGCCTTGCCTGCTCACCCAATTTTAGTGCACCTTAGTTATCCATACTGACCATCTAGTCTCGACACACCCATATATATATATATATATATATATATATATATATGTATATATATAGATATTTTTTCTTTTTCTTGTGTTTTTTTTTCGCAATGGATATTAAAAATAAAGCAGTCCTCCGTAAAGGAGGGGTGGTGGAGGGAATATATATATACATATATATATAAAATAATTGTCACACAACCTGGGTGACATGCCTTGCCTGCTCACCCAATTTTAGTGCAACTTAGTTATCCATAATGACCAACTAGTCTCGATACACCCATATATATATATATATATATGTACATATATATAGTTTTTTTATTAGCAATAGAAAAGAAAAATAACGCAGTTCTCCGTAAAGGAGGGATGGTGGATGGAATATATATATATATATATATATATATATATATATATACATTTATATAAAATAATTGTCACACAACCTGGGTGACATGCCTTGCCTGCTCACCCAATTTTAGTGCACTTTAGTTATCCATACTGACCATCTAGTCTCGACACACCCATATATATATATATATATATATATATATATATATATATATGTATATATATATAGATATTTTTTCTTTTTCTTGTGTTTTTTTTTCGCAATGGATATTAAAAATAAAGCAGTCCTCCGTAAAGGAGGGGTGGTGGAGGGAATATATATATACATATATATATAAAATAATTGTCACACAACCTGGGTGACATGCCTTGCCTGCTCACCCAATTTTAGTGCAACTTAGTTATCCATAATGACCAACTAGTCTCGATACACCCATATATATATATATATATGTACATATATATAGTTTTTTTATTAGCAATAGAAAAGAAAAATAACGCAGTTCTCCGTAAAGGAGGGATGGTGGATGGAATATATATATATATATATATATATATATATATATATATATATATATATATATATATATATATATATATATATATATATATATATATACATTTATATAAAATAATTGTCACACAACCTGGGTGACATGCCTTGCCTGCTCACCCAATTTTAGTGCACTTTAGTTATCCATACTGACCATCTAGTCTCGACACACCCATATATATATATATATATATATATATATATATGTATATATATATAGATATTTTTTCTTTTTCTTGTGTTTTTTTTTCGCAATGGATATTAAAAATAAAGCAGTCCTCCGTAAAGGAGGGATGGTGGATGGAATATATATATAAAATAATTGTCACACAACCGGGGTGACATGCCTTGCCTGCTCACCCAATTTTAGTGCACCTTAGTTATTCATAATGACCATCTAGTCTCGATACACCCATAAATATATATGTATATATATATAGTTTTTTTATTAGCAATAGAAAAGAAAAATAACGCAGTTCTCCGTAAAGGAGGGATGGTGGATGGAATATATATATATATATATACATTTATATAAAATAATTGTCACACAACCTGGGTGACATGCCTTGCCTGCTCACCCAATTTTAGTGCACTTTAGTTATCCATAATGACCATCTAGTCTCGATACACCCATGAATATATATGTATATATATATATATATATATATATATATATATATATATATATATATATATATATATATATATATATATATATATAGTTTTTCTGTCTTTTTTTTGCAATAGACAATAAAAATAACGCAGTTCTCCGTAAAGGAGGGATGGTGGATGGAATATGTATATGCATATATATAAAATAATTGTCACACAACCTGGGTGACATGCCTTGCCTGCTCACCCAATTTTAGTGCACCTCAGTTATCCATACTGACCATCTAGTCTCGACACACCCATATATATATATATATATATATATATATATATATGTATATATATAGATATTTTTTCTTTTTCTTGTGTTTTTTTTTCGCAATGGATATTAAAAATAAAGCAGTCCTCCGTAAAGGAGGGGTGGTGGAGGGAATATATATATACATTTATATAAAATAATTGTCACACAACTGGGGAGACATGCCTTGCCTGCTCACCCAATTTTAGTGCACCTTAGTTATCCATAATGACCAACTAGTCTCGATACACCCATAAATATATATATATATATGTACATATATATAGTTTTTTTATTAGCAATAGAAAAGAAAAATAACGCAGTTCTCCGTAAAGGAGGGATGGTGGATGGAATATATACATACATATATATAAAATAATTGTCACACAACCTGGGTGACATGCCTTGCCTGCTCACCCAATTTTAGTGCAACTTAGTTATCCATAATGACCAACTAGTCTCGATACACCCATAAATATATATGTATATATATAGTTTTTTTTTTTTCGCAATGGACAATAAAAATAACGCAGTTCTCCGTAAAGGAGGGATGGTGGATGGAATATATATATAAAATAATTGTCACACAACCGGGGTGACATGCCTTGCCTGCTCACCCAATTTTAGTGCACCTTAGTTATTCATAATGACCATCTAGTCTCGATACACCCATAAATATATATGTATATATATGTATTGTTTTTTTTTTTTTTTTTTTTTGCAATAGACAATAAAAATAGCGCAGTTCTCCATAAAGGAGGGATGGTGGATGGAATATATATATACATATATATAAAATAATTGTCACACAACCTGGGTGACATGCCTTGCCTGCTCACCCAATTTTAGTGCAACTTAGTTATCCATAATGACCATCTAGTCTCGACACACCCATATATATATATATATATATATATATATGTATATATATAGATATTTTTTCTTTTTCTTGTGTTTTTTTTTCGCAATGGATATTAAAAATAAAGCAGTCCTCCGTAAAGGAGGGATGGTGGATGGAATATATATATAAAATAATTGTCACACAACCGGGGTGACATGCCTTGCCTGCTCACCCAATTTTAGTGCACCTTAGTTATTCATAATGACCATCTAGTCTCGATACACCCATAAATATATATGTATATATATATAGTTTTTTTATTAGCAATAAAAAAGAAAAATAACGCAGTTCTCCGTAAAGGAGGGATGGTGGATGGAATATATATATATATATATATATATATATATATATATACATTTATATAAAATAATTGTCACACAACCTGGGTGACATGCCTTGCCTGCTCACCCAATTTTAGTGCACTTTAGTTATCCAGAATGACCATCTAGTCTCGATACACCCATGAATATATATGTATATATATATATATATATATATATATATATATATATATATATATATATATAGTTTTTCTGTTTTTTTTTTGCAATAGACAATAAAAATAACGCAGTTCTCCATAAAGGAGGGATGGTGGATGGAATATGTATATGCATATATATAAAATAATTGTCACACAACCTGGGTGACATGCCTTGCCTGCTCACCCAATTTTAGTGCACCTTAGTTATCCATACTGACCATCTAGTCTCGATACACCCATATATATATATATATATATATATATATATATATATATATATATATATATATATATACATGTACATATATATAGTTTTTTTATTAGCAATAGAAAAGAAAAATAACGCAGTTCTCCGTAAAGGAGGGATGGTGGATGGAATATATATATATATATATACATTTATATAAAATAATTGTCACACAACCTGGGTGACATGCCTTGCCTGCTCACCCAGTTTTAGTGCACCTTAGTTATCCATAATGACCATCTAGTCTCGATACACCCATAAATATATATGTATATATATATATATATATATATATATATAGTTTTTTTATTTTTTTCGTAATGGACAATAAAAATAACGCAGTTCTCTGTAAAGGAGGGATGGTGGATGGAATATATATATACATATATACATTTATATAAAATAATTGTCACACAACCTGGGTGACATGCCTTGCCTGCTCACCCAGTTTTAGTGCACCTTAGTTATCCATACTGACCATCTAGTCTCGATACACCCATAAATATATATACTGAACAAAAATATAAACGCAACACTCTTGTTTCTGCTCCCATTTTTCATGAGATGGACTTAAAGACCTACAATTCATTCCAGATACACAATATTACCATTTCTCTCAAACATTTCTCACAAATCAGTCTAAATGTGTGATAGTGAGCACTTCTGCTTTGCTGAGATAATCCATCCCACCTCACAGGTGTGCCACATCAAGATGCTGATCTGACATCATGGGTAGTGCACAGGTGTACCTTATACTGCCCACAATAAATGGCCACCCTGGAATGTGCAGTTTTTTGCTTTATTGGGGGTCTGGGGACTCAGAACCGGTCAGTATCTGGTGTGACCACCATTTGCCTCATACAATGCAACACATCTTCTTCGCATAGAGTTTATCAGATTGTCAATTGTGGCCTGTGGAATGTTGGTCCACTCCTCTTCAATGGCTGTGCGAAGTTGTTGGATATTAGTGGGAACTGGTACACGCTGTCGTATACGCCGGTCAAGCACATCCCAAACATGCTCAACGGGTGACATGTCCGGTGAGTATGCTGGCCATGCAAGAACTGGGACATTTTCAGCTTCCAAGAACTGTGTACAGATCCTTGCAACATGGGGCCGTGCATCATCTGTCTGAGTGGCTGGTCTCAGACGATCTTGGAGGTGAACCTGCTGGATGTGGAGGTCCTGGGCTGGTGTGGTTACACGTGGTCTGCGGTTGTGAGGCCGGTTGGATGTACTGCCATATTCTCTGAAACGCCTTTGGAGACGGCTTATGGTTGAGAAATGAACATTCAATGCACGAGCAACAGATCTGGTTGACATTCCTGCTGTCAGCATGCCAATTGCACGCTCCCTCAATGCTTGTGGCATCTGTGGCATTTTGCTGTGAGACAAAACTGCACATTCCAGGGTGGCCTTTTATTGTGGGCAGTATAAGGTACACCTGTGCACTACCCATGATGTCAGATCAGCATCTTGATGTGGCACACCTGTGAGGTGGGATGGATTATCTCAGCAAAGCAGAAGTGCTCACTATCACACATTTAGACTGATTTGTGAGAAATGTTTGAGAGAAATGGTAATATTGTGTATCTGGAATGAATTGTAGATCTTTAAGTCCATCTCATGAAAAATGGGAGCAAAAACAAAAGTGTTGCGTTTATATTTTTGTTCAGTGTATGTATATGTATACATATAGTTTTTTTTGTGTTTGTGAAAACGGGTCTTTAATCGGGGAAACGGAGCGGGTAGAGCAGGACGGAACGCAGGCATTGACAAACTACAATGACGGACAGGGCAAACAGGTAAGACCAGGACTTAAAATAGGTCATGACTAATCAAAGTAATCGGGCAAAGCAGGAGACGATCAGGGAAGCACACGTGGGTAATCAGGGGGCGTGGCACACACGAGGAGCGGACAAGCCGGGCATATATGTATATCTATATAAAACCTCATTAATGAGGGACAGGGAACAGAACGGACAGACAGAACTGGCACAGGGGAAGGAGCCAGGACAAGACTTGACATAAGACAGGAAAGGCAGAGAAACAGATCAGAAAGGGGGACACGGAGGGAACAGGCAGGACAAAAGGACCGGGAGTGAACGAAGGGAACATCGGGGAAAGAGGAGCAGAAGCCAGAGGGACGAGGGACAAAGAGAGGAGGGACAGAGACAGGAGGAACAAAGCGAGGGGGAGCAGAGGCAGGAGGGACAAAGACGGGAGGCCAGGGAGAGAAGGAGGGGGAACCAAGAGGAGCCCGAGGGAGACCCAGCGGGCGACGGGAGGCAGCCGGAAGGGCTGCAGGCGGCCGGGAGGCCGGAGCCGGAGGGGCCGAGGAGACGGGGTGAGGGACAGACGCAGGGACGAAGGAGGGAGTCGGAGGGGAGACCAGGGAAGGGGACGAAGGAGCTGGAAGGGACCCTGGCGAGGGCAAGGAGAGAGGGGGAGCCGCAGCAGACGGCGACGTCCTCCGACACGCCAGAGCGGGAGGACCAGCAGGCGAATGAGGAGCCGCCGTCGGGGGGCCCGCAGGCAACCGATAAGACGCCGGAGGAGGGACCGAGGCAGGGCGACGAGGCCGCGGAGGGGGACCCGCAGACGACAGCCGACCCGGAGGGCCAGGACCCGCAGGTGCCGACCAAGCCCTAGCGCCGGCGAGGGAGGGCGAGCCAGGGGGCTGGGCGGGTGGGACCCCAGCCGTGCGTCTGTGTCCTCTCCCCTTATGGGACACAGACATAAGGACCTGCGGCCGGGGTCGGGCTCGTCGGGGTGAGGGTACCAGAGTCACAGGGGGAGAAGGGACTGGAGTGGGGCCAGGGACTGGAGCTGCAGGCTGCAGAGGGGGCGCCTGCCCGGGAGCTGCAGGCAGGGAAAGCGCCTCGGACGTGGGCGCGGTAGCTGCAGGCAGCGGAGACGGCTGCTCGGGCTCTGGGGCCGCAGGGGGCACTTATTTTATTATATAAAATAAGTGTCACACAACCGGGGTGACATGCCTTGCCTGCTTGTGGGATGAGGAAGACTCAGGGACTGGAAATGGGATTAAAACTGAAGATGTGCTCATTCCTTTGTGTATTTACAAATTTTCCTTCCGTCAGACATGAGGAGTTTGCTGCTATATTTGGCACTAATAGAGATTCTGATGCTGCTATTTTTATTGTCTATTAGTTTGTTATTATTTACAAGTTCTGTTGTGTTTTTGCATTTTTCTCTTCTGGTTAATTAACTGCTGTCTGTTTGCTGTGAAGTATGAGTGTGGTGAGTAAGACTCAGGGACTGGAAGTGGGATTACAACTAAAGATAACATGCTTATTCCTTTTTGTATTGTTTACAAATTTCCTTCCGTCAAACATGAGGAGTTTGCTGCTATATTGTGCACTAACAGAGATTCTGATGCTGCTATTTTTATTGTTTATAAATGTGTTATTGTTTCCAAGTTGAGTATTCAATAAATGCTAAATTGAGAAATTTTGTGTATCGTTTGTTATTATTAGTGTGATATTTTACCATGCAAATAGAGGGGAAAACGTCCAATTATCGGCCAAAAAAAATCAGCAGCATATATCGGCCATCGCCTGACCCTTGACTTGAAAAACCCATATCGGTCGACCTCTAGTAACAGTACATTCTGTCCAATTCATCCATCGAGTTAAGTCACACACCCACTTGAGGGGGCACTCCGGCAGACGTGAGGATGGGGATGTTCTTTCCGCTATAACATCCACTGCAGAAGTACATCTCGCTCCTGTTCACAGGGCTTACTTCAATGATGAAGCAGGGCTGGTTGTCTGGACAAGAAGTTGTCCTGCTGCTGGGTCTCGGTGCCGTTTTTCCACCTAAGCTTGAAGGTGGAAATGTGTTCCAACTTGGTCCCTGGGACTGCAGCATAGCCAAACATCGCGAGCAGCGTCGGCCACACCCACCACCAGAACCATCACACCGTCCTATACACATAAAGAAGAACTAAAACATAGAGTGTTGTGACAATCTATGCGTTAATGTTTGGCAGCATAGGTGATTCATTAAAATTATACCGAAGAATGGAAAATGTGATATTTAGAATATTTTTTGCCATTTAGTAGCTAATTTAAGCACTTACCCAATGCCTCAATTTGTTTTAGGTCAGTAATGTCTGAGCCAAAAGAATGAATGTATGAATTTAATACAATTCACCCACTCCCACCCACACACAAATCTGAAATTCAATTTAAGACACTTCTTAAACATTAGTGCATTAACAAAAAAGGAAAATCTTAAGAGATTCAGTAGGATTTTCTATGTTAGACTTAAGCTAATAGTTCAATAGTTTTTACATATTTCAATATACCAATTTGACTTTAATGTTGAAACAGATGCTAAAACATGGAATAATTTCATAACTAGAGAAACATGTTATTCACAAACACTAGCAAAGGTAGCTTATAGTTAAGCTTACTTAAGTCAGCAAGTCAGGCTACAGTGTGTAAGAATAGTCGTAAACGATAATTTGTCTCAGTCTTACATGACAGAATAAGTAAACAGAAAATATAAAATGGCTGAAACAGCGTCATTAACGCCAGCTACAGTAGAGGCGCAGAAAAGGTGTCATGACTGAAGTATTCCCAAACTCTGGAAGACCGTATGCGAGCCTTTTTTGCCGCGTGTTTCTCCAGAGGCTCCGGAGCTCCGCTGGTTGACACAGCCATGTTGGTTCATGTGCAGGGGGACGAGCGGCAAATTTCTTTTTTGCAGGGTGGTAGGTGATGTCTCATTAATATTTATTAATTTACTTACAAAATGGTGCGGCACTGCATCCAAGCCTGCGGCACTCAGAGTCACAAATACAGTGGAAACCATTTGTAGTAATTACGTCTGTCTGGCTGATTTCCAACTAATTGATATTTGTATATTTATTACATGAATATAAGGTAATATAAGGTAATAGAAGAGGTATTTAATGGTTTTCCATCTGAGGAATTTGCAAAAAACTGCAGTGCATGATGGGTCGGACCTAAAGGCTGCCTTAACGTCCTCATCTGTATGACGACATACATCAAGACTAGGAAGGTGCATAATGTTCATGTCTGGTTGCGTTTGTTGGTCCAGAAAGTAATTCAATTTCGCCATGTAGGTTACGTTCTTAAAAACTGCTTGGATATAGCCCGATTATATGCTGTGGGCCTTTTAATTTCTTTGTTTACCAGGTAGGCTACCTTCTTTAAACTGCGTTTTGTTAGACTACATATTTAGGGAGGTCTTTATAAATTTATAGTAGTCTTCATAAATATGTACATAGTTTAGCCTAACCCAGCCACTTAAGGGAGAAAGCCAGCTCAACTAGGTGTCGGTCCCAAGCCCGGATTAATGGGGAGGGTTGGCGTCAAGAAATAAAGAGACTGTATCTTCACTGCATGACTGATGTCAAAATGTGTGAAATATGTGGTTGTATTAATAAATGCATTAAAGTAGGTTAATGATTCTGTGCTGTCTAAATTGTATAGAAAATTTCTACGTATAGCCAAACAAATCTCCTCCTGTTTGAAAAGGCATAGAAAAAGCAATTTAGCCACTAAAACTTTACAGTTTTTGTGAGGGACAGTCGAATTCTCTCGTTTCTCTCGTCAAGTTTTTTTGTGATCCTGCACCTACACTTTGCCGGCCCCAGGAGGATGGGCTCCCCCTTTGAGTTTGGTCCCTCCCAAGGTTTCTTCCTTCTTGGGAGTTTTTCCATGCTATCGGCGCCTATGGCTTACTCACTGGGGGCTTTGGGTGGGCATGATATAAAGCAAAGCATTTTCCCTCCCAGTTTCCTCCTCTGGTCCACATTGCAGGACCATCAGCCATCAGAAACAGCCAGACGGTCTCCTTCAGCTTCTTTAGTGTCCTTGGAAGCCAAGGCAGTTTTAGGTCTGAGAAGAGGTTTATCAGAAGGACACATATTACGTCGTTTGTCCTGAAATGTAACATGGGGAGGAAAAGTTAAGCGGTTTAGTCAGATTGGAGTCGTTTATTCAGCAGTGGCAGCGCCAGTGACTTAATGCTACAGGTGCTATAGGGGAGTGAGATTATTTAGACCGGGTGCTTTAGCTTTTCAGCTTATGTAGATGGTGTATAGAAGCACACAGCACGATAAGCTACAGCATGGATAAAATAGGATAAAATATGAAATTCTAACGTCTAGCTCACAGAGCCTCTATGTGTACTTTGAAGAAAAAATACACTACAAGTATGCTGTAAAAACCGCAAAAATGTCTTACACAATATACAGATTTTACAGATAGTTAAAGAAAAAATGAAACCAATATTTTGGGGGTGCTGTGGGGGTACTATGGTCATTGGAGGAGGAGCTAGAGCCCCCCCCCCCAAGCTTTTCCTTGGTGCTGCCACTGTTGTTCAGATTAAAAGTAACATTGTCATTAATAAACAGTACTCTGATCAAATTTTTGCATGTACAAACACAATCAAAGTTTAACCACATGTTTAGACACAATTCACACACCTGTTACATTTCCATAATGCTAAGACTCTCTACACTTACTTCATCCACTTTCTTGTTTGGTACACAGTCATTTGATGGATGTGTAAGATCATTACCAGACCGTCTGCTGCAAACTCTACAGTTAATGAATGGCTGCAAAAACACACAGACACACAAAAACAGTATTTAAAGAGTGGTGGGCAATAAATACAGTGAGAGAAGGTGTAGTAAAGATATATCTAATGATTTAAGGCAGAGCTGCTGGAGTGCAGGGTTTAATGACACAGAACAATTTTAGAGGAAAGAGCTTCCAAAGCAGGGTCACCATAAGGCTATATTATACAAAGCAAGTTCATCTAAAAGTATGAACAACAAATCCCGTTTAACTGAACACTGCTCTGTATTAAAATACTGTCCTCCGATCAAGCTAAGTGGTCCTGTAGTTCACTATTTAAAGAGGTAAATTTAAAGGGTAATTCACACTGCACATCTACCCTGCTCTGACCAGGTTTAATTACTGGCTTTCTAATTAAAACAAGAGTTAAGTCCTGCCCTTTCACCACAAAACACCACACTGCCATTTAAGGCTGATTTCAACAATGAGTTTTAGTTAACCTGGCTCGATTGAGTTAACTCTGGGTATGTAAAACCCGCTTTGTAGTACAGCCCACAGGTCTTTAAATAAGGCCAGCTAGGGTTCATAGCTCGAAGCATAATCTACAGGTCACCCCTCAGATGATTAGCATTTGCTTCTGCCTGGTAATCCAGCCTTTAAGCCTGTAAACCTACTAAAATTTGAGAATAAGGTGAAGGAACTGGCTCTTTGAGGCCACCTATGTATTTGTTACTTTATTGTTGGCTAACTTTCCCCCGCAGGGCATCAAAAAAGTTAACATGAACCTAAATTAATTTGCTAACTGATATGTCCAATGCTCACAGTCACAGTGACTCTTTACTTACCCTCTTGTCCATGAAAATACAGTCAGCCCGATGGTCTGTTGCAGTTGACTTTGGACATTTTGTTGCTCTCAAGAGAATCTCAATGTCAATGTATTCACTGCTGATCTAAATCACATAAACACGTTATATACAAAATTGCCTACAACTGTTTTAAAGGCAATATAACAAACAATAATCACCCAAAAAATGGCAAACTGTCACAGACTTGACTGCAGCAGATTCAGAGAGAAACTGTGAGAAGGTAAAATTGACCAGGGCTGAGATATACAACCATCACTTTCATTGTGAAGAGACATTAAGCATCATATGCATTGAAATTAAAACATCAAAATCAATGTGATACTCATTAGTTCAGCTTGCAGATGATGAAAGTTTCACACTTTTGTAAACACTTTCTCAGCAGTTACCTTCGGACGGCCCTGGATGTTATAGAAATTCATGTGCTGACGGGTTCCTTGATGAGCATTTTCGACTGCGAGTTTAATGGCCGTCTTGTGAGTGCAGGGAGACTGTGGTAATCTTGCTGGGCCTCTGTGGAGATAAGCAGAGCTCCATAAGCCAAAACCAGAAGCAGCAGGCGGGTCATCTTCCTCTCAGCTTTGAAGGGAGAAGCAGGACTGAGGACACTGATCTGTGGTCCCCTTATCCAGCACGTCCAGGGGCGTGTCCTTCACTCGAAACAAACAGACCTTTGAACAACATTGGAAAACTCTTCAGGATGAATTGAGGCAGGTGGTCAAGTATGTTTATTGTTATTTCAGCAATATACACAGTACACAGTGAAAGGAAACATTGTTCCTCCTGGACCACGGTGCAACACAAAGAAGAAAAACAGAAACAACACAAGATGACACAAGTGCGGGCAAGATAGAACTATACAGAGTGAAAGGAGCACAAACAGAGGGAGAAAGTGCAAGATAAACACAAGAGCAACAATACAATACTACAGGACAAGACAGCGCAGTCAAGAACACAGAGTGCAGCCAGAGCTAACCTGAATAGGGGCATCAAGGTTGCCAGGCAGGCAGAGAAACAGAAAATAGAGGTCTACTTCACATACAACAACCCACAGTGGGTGTGGCAGGGAATACAACACATTACAAACTTCAAAGGCAACAACACCGTCACTGTTAACAGCAACGCCCTTTTAGCAAAGGAGCTAAACAGCTTCTTTGCTCGTCTGGAGGAACACAGAGCAGACATAGCCACACTGCCCCCTCCCCCAATCTCCAGCACTCACAGACTCCCTCTGCAGGAACACCACGCGAGAAGGCACATTGCATCTCTAGGTGTGTGGAGTTTAAGACAAGGCAAGTGATGCTACGATAATATAATTCCTTGGTAAGACCCCACCTAGAATATTGTGTGCGGGTTTGGTTACCATACCTTAAGAAGGACATTGCTGCCTTGGAAAAGGTGCAACGTAGGGCAACGAGAATGATTCCTGGTCTTAGAGGAATGTCTAATGAGGAGAGGTTAGCTGAGCTGAATCTGTTTAGCCTCGAGCAAAGGAGACTAAGGGGGGACATAATCCAGGTGTTTAAGATTCTAACAGGTCTGGATGCTGTTCAGCCAAATGGCTATTTCAATGTTAGTTTAAATACCAGAACTCGTGGCCATAAGTGGAAATTAGCTGGAGAACATTTTAAAACGAATTTGATGAAGCATTTCTGTACACAGCGTGTAGTTAGAGTATGGAATAGTCTTCCTGTTATTGTAACACAAGCTAAAACCCTGGGTTCTTTTAAATCAGAGCTAGATAAGATTTTTGAGCTATTAGCTAAGTTCTCCTCAAAGGAGCTTGATGGGCCGAATGGCCTCCTCTCATTTGTAAATCTCTTTGGTTCTTATGAGTCAGCTTACAGAGATGAGGTCCAGAAACTGATAGGTTGGAGTTCAGCAAACAATTTGGCACTAAACAGCACAAAGACAAAGGAATCACTGACTTCAGGAAGGATGGAGGCGACACTGGCCTGCCTAGATGGATGGATGGATGTTTTTATTGACATTGTAAGTACAATGAGATTTAGTTTGGAACGCGCCAGCAGCTACACAGTATATTTACAATTATATAGATTGTGAGGCATAAAATAAGGTGTGAGTAATATAACATAACGACATAATATAAGTAATCATTAATTAATCATTACAGATGGTATGAGGTGTGAACCGCTAGGCTGCTATGGCATGTTTGGTATCAAACCGATGGAAAATCACTCCAGTTTCCAAATCTGGTCAGTGGTTACCACGAAAGTGAATATATCAAAAGTTACACCAGCCTAACGAAAATCATCAATACAAGGGAAATCACTCTGGTCATAAATCTCAAAAGGACTGATACAGACCCCCTTCCGAAAGCCCGCCAAATGGATGGTCAGCCATTGGTCCAGGAGTCGAATTCCTGGTCACTCCTATTCACGAACTTTACACTATAAAACCTGGCACCTCAGAACAAAGCCAGGAGAGGAGAAACAGAAGGGAGGAGAAAACAAAAGACCATCAGCACGAAGAGAGGCAGAGAACATCAGCCCAAGAGAAGAGAAGCCCACAAGAAGCCCTCCTGAAGCCTATCAGTGAAGACCCAGCTGGACAGAGAACTGCAACCAAGCCCAAGCTTCACCAGGAGAGGGAATCAGAGGGGCTCCACTCCAACAACCGCTGCAAACACCGCGCCTCCCTGAGTGCCATCACCCATCAGCTCATCAGCCTCCGCAACCAACTGCCAAGACCCCCCCCCCCCACTCTGCAACCAAGTAAACAAACTTCCTTTCATTTATAACAACCTAAACTCCTATTCACCTGCTATATTACTTTAGGACAGTATTTCCACAAATTGCTTGCTTTGCAGAACAGTATTTTCCCTTTTAAGGTTACTCATTTTAAATCTGGTCATTGCATTTTCATGATTACATTGTTTGTGTCCACTCCGTTATTTCGTGTTTATTGTTTGTTAGGTGTAATGTCTGTCTTATGTTAGTTATAGGAATAAATGCATGTCTTTTACACAACTTCAGCCTCCGTTCATTGAGTGCTCACAAGAATCCCTGCCTGTGCGATCTACGCTCTGAAACCTCAAATTCGCCTGAAATATCGCGAGACTCTCTCTCATTGGCCGTGAGGGGAGCTTCGCTACCGATCGTTTACATTACCTGGTGACGCAGCTCGTTGGACAAGCCTTCTATTCTAACCCAGGTTATTACGTGATACTGGTTATTAATGAGTTCCATTTAAGTCACACATTAACAGACTCACGGTGTTTCGCAATTGAGTTTGAGCCGACCATTCAGCATAAAAATTGGTTAATAATCACAAGGCACAAGGTTTAAACTTATTCTGAGCACACAATTTAAACTTTTTATGACCGAACGTGCAGTGAAGAAGCGCTACTGTCAACTGGTTGCAAAAGTCGCACTCATGGCAATCTGAAGGCATTTAAGCGGGATCATATGGGCTTATTATAGTTATTTTTATTTCTATTATTAGTAGTTATATTATTTTGTTTTATTTTCGGTGATTTCATTGTAGTTCTTTCGTATTAAACTGCAGTAAACTTTAACCCTATGTCTGACGAGATTCTCAGATGTAGCGCTTTGTTTCCAGGTTCAATTCGGACGAGTGTCTCCGTTTCTATATATCCTGGGAGAGATCTCTCTATTAGCGAACGGGAATACTTGTTATGAGGTTCTAACCTAAATTATGTTGCGCTTGGACATAAGACCGATAGCTTAGTTACCTATCAGGATCATACTCGTATGTGTGTGCCTGCTTTAGACAAAGCAAGTTTAACACAACTTTGCGCTGTGAGCCAAGTGTGTGTCATTTAGAAATTGGGAGTCTCCTGTGCTTGAGACCCGCCGTGGTTAAGCACCATTTGCGACGAGATATAGTGCACTCACAATTTAAATCTGTCGCCGTAACGCGTGCGCCGTCTCGCTTCAGTAATTGTTTTAAGGGGTGATGACGAAGATGACGAATTTACTTTCCTGAAGAGGAGCAGGATGGGTCACGCGTTCTGTAAGATTTGTCTCCCACGGGGAAGGAACGATGTCAGTCGGCATGAAAAATCCAAGTCATTAGTGAATGACAGAGCCGCATGAGTGAACATGAAAAATTAATAGAAAATAAATGACAAATGGTTATTTTATATTTTATATATTTTATATATTTATATTTATATTATATTTTATATAATTTATATTATTTTATATTTCCTGTCTTAAAATGTAAGGGATACACATGGTCATTTCCGTTGTTTCCTGTTTCCTGCGAGAGTGATACTGACTGCTAGCGCGCGAACTTTGAAACCATAGATATCACCTAAATAATAATTCGAGTTAAGTCATTGGGAAAAAGCTTCGCAAGATTAATAATCCTCCAAAATAAATAAATAAAATTTCCCAGACCCCGACGGATTAATCACCTACGCAAGTACCGACCCACGATCTTCGTTCAATTAAGAAGGTGCTTCCAGCCTTACAGCCTCAGTTTACGTAAGTACAACGCCATGTCTACTGTTCCGTGTTCTGAGTGTAATATGTTTAGCTATTCTTCTCCAGTCATTAGCGGTATTTATACATGTGAGAAGTGTCAGTTAGTCGCTAGACTGACGGAGAAGATTGTAGTGTTAGAGGGACGTATCCGGACGTTACATAACATTCAGGAGAATGAGAGTTTTATTGACTCAGTATTAGCGGCTCCGGATATGTCCGCGATAGCCAGTAAGTCTCCCCCTGCTCCGGCAGCAGAGCCTTCGCAGCAAGGCGAGTGGGTGACGACCCGGCGGCATAGTCGCAAATCCAAACCAAACTTACACCGGCACCATTCGCCTATCCGCGTTTCCAACAGGTTCTCCCCACTCAGTGAAACTCCCACTGAGACGCCTGTTGAAAGTGCTCTAATAATTGGTGATTCTATTCTAAGAAACGTGAGAGTAGCGACTCCAGCGACCATTGTAAATTGTCTCCCGGGTGCCAGAGCGACCGACATCTCGGCAAATTTAAAAGTGCTGGCTAAAAGTAAACGTAAATACTCTCAGATAGTTATCCACGTCGGCACTAATGATGTCCGATTGAGGCAATCGGAGATCACAAAGGCAAATTTTAAAGAGGTGTGCAACATTGCGAAGAAGATGTGTGTGTCAGTAACGTGCTCTGTCCAGACTAAAAACTCAAGTCCAGACTAAAAACACACCTGTTTAGTTTAGCGTATAGGGACACTAGTTCTAGCCCTAGCTAACTCTTCACTCCCAGGCAGACCTGTAGTGTGAGGTGTAGAGCTGGGTGGGGATCGGTGCCATTGGCTTTGGATGAACTGGATTGTCAGTGCTGTCACTCTAGCTTTGCAATCTCTTGTGGAACTGGAGTGCTGACATTTCAGGGACTCCCCATGCCGGCATTCCCACTTGCCTCTCCCTCCTACTGATGCTGCCATAGCCATATCTGCCGGAGCTTGCAGATTGCACTTCATATTGTACTCACCTAGCTTTTAGCACTGCCAATAGCCTCCTCTACTATGCCTAATTGTACATTTTATTTCCCCTACTCCTCCTGGGGGTGATGCCTGGAGACCTCAATCTATCAAGATATCCAGCACACCCGACCACCACCAGTGACGTCCCTGCATCCAGCTCGCCGTTCTGATCTTCCATGTATGACCCGCTGCCTTACCTCTGGTTGCCTGGCAATTGGAAGAAGACTCGGCTTCGGCATTGGCTTATCTTCCTTGCTCTCCTCTCTCTATTTGACTATCCCTGCCGGCCCCTGGAGGATGGGCTTCCCCTTTGAGTCTGGTCCCTCTCAAGGTTTCTTCCTTCTAGGGAGTTTTTCCTTGCCACTGTCGCCTATGGCTTACTCACTGGGGGCTTTGGGTGAGGATACTGTAAAGCGCTTTGAGACAATGTAATGTTGTGATAATGCGCTATATAAAAATAAATTTGTTTGTTTGTTGTTGTTGATACTGGAGCCTGGTTGCGGTGGTGGGATGGCTCACGGCGGGTGCCGGAAAATTTCCTTTATTTTCAAATCCAAACCTTGACAGGTATGCTGCTGTTCCAAATCATGGGTGCATGTTACAAGTGCGGAACATATTTTAACTTAGTACTAACTTAGCATCATATTTGATCTGATTCGACTGAATATCCCAGGTTTCCATCTCTCATGCATCTGGTGTGACGTGTTTTCAGACTCTCAGGCTGGCGCAAAGAAATCTTACGGGAATTGAACGTCTCACTCCGGCCAGCTGACCAAAGTTGGTAACCTTGGTATTGTGTGTAGGAGATTCGGTATAACTATAATTTCGTTCTCCATTTACATGCCCGTAGTGTCTTTAAGTGTTATGTAGTTTTGCCTGAAACGCAAAAATAAAACAAAGCAATTAAAGCCGTAAGTGGCTCAAATTGTGCTGTAGCGATTGAAGAACTTTTGTCGGAAGTTGGATTCGAACCCACGCCTTACTTGGGAGAACAGAATACCAGAATAGAGTAGGTTAAGTCCAGCCTTGGCTTCCAAGCTGACGTTTTTCTACATATGTGCTTGTGTATCATGGACAGTAAGAGGGGGCAGGCAAGGAGAGAATTTCTCTCTTTGGGGATCAATAGAGTGTTGTTATTATAACGTCTAAAAAGTATGATGGTCTGTCGATAAATCAATAAGAAAATAAATGAAGTCGTTTTCGCGAACACGCTGGAAAAGCCAGGGGCCGGACCGACTGTAGGGGGCGTGGCCAGAGACAGCCATCTCAGGCTGTCAAGTCTCCCGTTTTGGCCGGGAAACTACCGTATTTTACTTCTCTTTCCCGCCGTCCTCCCGTATTAGTATTTTCCCGTAAATCTCCCTTATATTATATAGTTGCTGGATAGTATAGTGGTAAGATCGCCGCCTTTCACACGGGAGACCGGGGTTCGAATCCCGGTTGTGGCCAAAAATATATTTTATATATTTTATATATTTATATTATATTTATATTATATTTTATATAATTTATATTATTTTATATTTCCTGTCTTAAAATGTAAGGGATACTGGAGCCTGGTTGCGGTGGTGGGATGGCTCACGGCGGGTGCCGGAAAATTTCCTTTATTTTCAAATCCAAACCTTGACAGGTATGCTGCTGTTCCAAATCATGGGTGCATGTTACAAGTGCGGAACATATTTTAACTTAGTACTAACTTAGCATCATATTTGATCTGATTCGACTGAATATCCCAGGTTTCCATCTCTCATGCATCTGGTGTGACGTGTTTTCAGACTCTCAGGCTGGCGCCTGAGAAACGTCTCACTCCGGCCAGCTGACCAAAGTTGGTAACCTTGGTATTGTGTGTAGGAGATTCGGTATAACTATAATTTCGTTCTCCATTTGCATGCCCGAAGTGTCTTTAAGTGTTATGTAGTTTTGCCTGAAACGCAAAAATAAAACAAAGCAATTAAAGCCGATCAGTGGCTCAAATTGTGCTGTAGCGATTGAAGAACTTTTGTCGGAAGTTGGATTCGAACTTGGGATGCCTTACTTGGGAGAACAGAATACCAGAATAGAGTAGGTTAAGTCCAGCCTTGGCTTCCAAGCTGACGTTTTTCTACATATGTGCTTGTGTATCATGGACAGTAAGAGGGGGCAGGCAAGGAGAGAATTTCTCTCTTTGGGGATCAATAGAGTGTTGTTATTATAACGTCTAAAAAGTATGATGGTCTGTCGATAAATCAATAACAATATCAATGAAGTCAATGTTTATCTAAAGGAATCAGAATTCAGGAAAAGCCAGGGGCCGGACCGAGTGTAGGGGGCGTGGCCAGAGACAGCCTGCTGACTGTTCCAAATCATGGGTGCATGTTACAAGTCCGGAACATATTTTAACTTAGTACTAACTTAGCATCATATTTGATCTGATTCGACTGAATATCCCAGGTTTCCATCTCTCATGCATCTGGTGTGACGTGTTTTCAGACTCTCAGGCTGGCGCAAAGAAATCTTACGGGAATTGAACGTCTCACTCCGGTCAGCTGACCAAAGTTGGTAACCTTGGTATTGTGTGTAGGAGATTCGGTATAACTATAATTTCGTTCTCCATTTACATGCCCGTAGTGTCTTTAACCGGCTGCACAAACTGGATCCGCCTCCATTACGACACAACTTTGCCCTTATTGGCTTAAGAATTTAGTCACATACATGACGTATATCTGCTATTTCTCCCGAGAAGCAGGTAAAGCAGTGGTAACTGCTTTGTAGTTAATTTACCTGGTAAAATTAAGTTTAAATAAATGATATAAATACTGTAATAGTACTCGTGAGCTTTGTTTATTTGTTATTAGTTATTGTAATGTTGCGCTGCTTTATTTGTTTAATCGTCTAGTCTGTGGAGACATTCAAGTTAATCAAATAAGAATTGCACTGTACACTGTACATGACCATAAAAACTTTGTATCCTTGAAATAAATGTTTTTGATCTTTTCCTTGGCAGTTATCTTTTTACACAGGGCCTCTATGTACACGATAGTTTTTTTTTTCACGACTAACAGTATGGATCAGGAGTTGGTTATTGTAAAAGAAGTAATGTGCATGCAGGTGATATTTGTATAGATTTATCCACACCCTTGTAGCAGTGCTGCCATTGCAGTCAGATCTCGCAAACTAGGAGTATTAGTTGTCTTTATTTCTCTTTATTTCTTGACGCCAACCCTCTCCATTAATCCGGGCTTGGGACTGGCACCTACCTGAGCTGGCTTGCTCCCTTAAGTGGCTGGGTTAGGCTAAACTATATATATATATTTACCAAGACTACAATAAAACATCTCGAAATGTGTAGTCTAGCAAAACGCAGTTTAAAGAAGGTAGCCTACCTGGCGAAATTGCAAACAAATTAAGGGCGTTAGGCAGCCTTTAGATCCTACCCATCATGCACTGCAGTTTTTTGCTAATTCCTCAAATGGAAAACTGTCCATCCATCCATCCATCCATTTTCCAAACCGCTTATCCTACTGGATCGCGGGGGGTCTGGAGCCTATCCCGGAAGCAATGGGCACGAGACAGGGAACAACTCAGGATGGCGGGCCAGCCCATCGCAGGGCACACTCACACACTATTCACTCACGCATACACTCCTATGGGCAATTTAGCAACTCCAATTAGCCTCAGCATGTTTTTGGACTGTGGGGGAAACCAGAGTACCCGGAGGAAACCCCACGATGACATGGGTAGAACATGCAAACTCCACACACATGTGACCCAGGTGGAGACTCGAACCCGGGCCCTAGAGGTGTGAGGCAACAGTGCTAACCACTGCACCACCATGCTGCCCCCTAAATGGAAAACCATTAAATACAAAAGGAAAACAAAAGTGCTGTAAGACTGTATACTTATGTGTATGTTAGTAAAGGCTGTAGCTGACACAACGGACCCCACTAATTAGAAAGGGGTAATTGTACACATGTGGCATCCAGTATGTTCTTCTATAACAGTTTTTAAAAAAAAAAAAAAACTCACATTACACAAATTGGCACTATCAAAACGAGGATTATGGGGAAAATGGGGACTGTGATGGAGATTACATACACGTAGGCATGGTATTTAGTTTTTTTTAATCTGGTCACCTTCCAGAGTAATTGTAAACTAAAACCATCTTCACCCTATTTGATTCTTTATAAATGGACAATCAGTCGTGCAGTAAATGGGGGTATAGAGAGACACAGAGCTTGTCTAACAAGAAACCCTGGGAAGCTAACATTAATAGGGTGGGTATGGATAGCAAAACCATTGATACAGATTACAGATTTATATCTCACCTGAACCCTGGCGGGCTCCGTGCCAATAGGGGTTGGGATTAGGGTTAGTTAACTTAAGTAGTAATATTGATGTGTATATTCTCCTATTCTCCAGTCAGTGAATCGTGAAACGTAATGTTAATATGTTTCTATACCTATATGTTCTGCTTAAAAACCCATAAAGGCAAGCACAGTGTTTAGACATTCTGTTACTTAGACTAGTAAACACTAAGATCCTTCAGCTTTCAATTAACCTGACACAACAGTCTAAACAACAAATGTGTGCCATGTCATTTGTCATCTTTACATCTTGTATCCTTTATATGGTAATTGGATTTTCAAGGTGGAATTGCAGGTCGATCATTTTAAGGATCTAGATGTAAACCTCCCTGGTGTTGCTTTAATATTTTTTTTGCACAATTTGCTTCACACACTTCCTCCAGCAGAGAAGCTTACAATACTACACCCCACCAAATGACTGGATGATGCCTTTTTATTTAAGGTCTGGCTGTGAGCCTCGATTACCGATACACTATCTTCAGGCTCCTGCCGGGATCAGTCAGTATGGTGGACCTTTGGAGGAATGGGTACAAAACCATCAGGAAAGTTTGCAGGTGCTTCAAGAGTATGTGAAGGCTTAGTTGGAGGAACAAGCCACACCACGAAATCGGAAACACAATGAGTTGGTTAATGATTAGGGGTTTGATGAAGGTCAGCTGGTGTGTTTGCGGAACCATGTTCGAGGTAAAATACAGGATCATTGGGATGCCTGTTTGTATATGGTAGTTCGGTGTCCCCAAGATCAGGGTGCAGTTTACTCTGCAACTCCAATGGAGGGGGACGGGGTTGTCCGTCAAGTTCACCGAACAGAGTTGCGTCCAGTACCACAGGGGGTTGTTATGTCAGGGGAAGATGTTCTGGTAATGTCTCCTGAGTCTGGGTTGCCCACAGGGGCAACAGAAATGGAATCGGATGAGGACTCTGTGATTTTACGGGGACAGGGCTGGTGGGAGGGGTCGCAATAGAGCATCCACAAGTAGGCCTCGTATAATGGAGGAGGTTATGTCCCCCCCGAGGTGTAGAGACCAGTTAAACGTTCGGTGAGGTCCACCACTGGTCATCATACCAACCCTTATAAGTTACCACGGTCAGTGAATGATCGTTCGGTTGGGGAGGAAGACCAGTGGTTTGGGGATAGAATTCTTAGCTGTGATCGTTGGGTCATCAATTTCATTTTGGGGGATGGATTGTAGCCAGGCAATTATAGGCAGGTATAGGAACTGCAGTTCGGACTGGAGGCATAGCCGGGGCGAGATGGCTGTGCATGTTCCGATGGTAGGGCATATTGGCAAAGGAGCAGGCACGGGAAAGACAGGCAGGGTCCTGATAGATTTGGTGGAGCATCGGCGGGCATATTGAATTTGCAGTGTAGCAGCCTTTCTGTTTGCTTGTTTCAGGGGTGAACAATCTTATCCGCAAAGGGCCGGTGTGTATGCAGGTTTTCGCTGCAACTCCCTAATTAGATTTCTAATTAGAGGACTGATTAGCTGAAGAGTCCTCATACCTGGTTTTGAAGAGCTGACCTAAAGGTTACCCCAAAAACCTGTTTTTTTTTTGTTTGAATGGGGCAGTGAGTCATGGGGTAAACTACTGTTCTTTAGGGGTTTTCAAGGTGGAATTACGGGTCGATAATTTTAAGGATCAGGTTGTAAACCTCCCTGGTGTTGCTTTAATATGTTTTATCTGAGGTTGTATCGTGTATTATCAAGCCAGCCGGCTTAGTGGCCTCGGGAGCGGGGTTTAGTGGGAGCAGCTGGCTAGTTTTATTTTCTTTTTTGTTTGTGTCTTTTTCTTTGTTGTATGTATATTTTGGGTTCATTATTAGGCAGGCTGGGCCTTTTGGCACCTGTAGTCTGGGTGCTGGATTGCCCATAGGGGTCTTTTTTATTGCTGTGATTTGCTGTGTCATTCACTAGTGTGATTTGTGCTGGATGTGTTTTTAAGGTTGTGCTGTGGCGTGTACCTGAGCAAACTTTGGGCAACCTGTTCTCTTGTTGGCTTTATTGACAAAGGGTGGATTAGTCTAATTACGGCCTGCTACAAATAGCTGCATATAACGTATAAAAAAAATCACCTTATGGGTGCTCCGTAGGGTAGCAAGATCTTGAGTTTTTTTTACAGTACTCGGGTACGTTTTAAAATTTTCGACCAATCAGCAAACATTATTCTGACAGCATAGCTGGGAAACCAATGAAAAGTGAGTGCAACGTTCTAGAACTTGACTTCGGGTTGACGCTCCCTATAAAAGAGCTGGGTACTGCTTCAAGGCGTTCAGTTGGCGCTACCTCCTGATAGAGTAGCACTGTACGGCTCTTGTTCCGTAAAACAACATCAAAAGGATGAAAAAAAAAACAATATTTAAAGAAGACGAAAAAAATCAATTTTTAAAGAAGACGAAAAAAACATCGTCTAAAAAAATAAGCCAAAAAAATAATATCCGAAGAAGGAAAAACATGCAAAGTAAAAAAAAACAAACAAAAATAAAAAACAATATCCAAAGAAGAAGGAAAAAAACATCCAAAGGGAGAAAAGAAGAACTGAAGGGCCAACGAGGTAGGAGGAAATACAAATTTCGTTTCAGCACCGTTGGAGTGCCAAGCCGTGAAAAGCATTTGGCCAGAAGACAAGGTAAGTGTTGTATCTGTTATTTTAAAACAGCGCTTTTCAAAATGCTGCTTTATAATCGTTTGAGATCGTTAGCCAGTGTGACAGCTGAAGGCTTTTTGAGTTTACCAACATAAAGTTTTATTTCTGTATTAGGACATTGTCAGGAACAATGATGTGTTCATCGCTATGATGTGGTCAAAAAGCGATGCATTGAATCTTAGAAACATTTGTGATTTTTCAAACGATGCTTTTCCTTTTATTTAATCAGTAAAATTTCCATCGGTTTTATATAGTGCCCCTTGAAATATGTCTTTAGCTCATTTTCCGGGCATTTTACTAGAATGCATCCTGAGAAATACACAAGCTCTGCTGCATTTCCGTGCCTCGATGTTTAGTGCCGAGTATAATTGTTGCAGTTGCCTTTTATATATTCCATGAGACCTGTTGGTACCAAGAGAAGTGTGAGACTGTCAGGGTGAATTTATCATACAATCGCACGCATAAATACCTGAGGGTTGCCAGTCCTTTTGCGTTGTTACAGGAGGACTAGAGCTGACGAGTGTGTTTCTACACACTATCAAGGGCATTGTAGTACAGTTTTCTCAGGTGGGAGAATGCTGCCGATCTCCTATTTGACAATACAGCCCTTGATATATTAGAATATTACAGAACTAGAAGCCTTTTGCAAGGAAGAATGTGAGAAAATCCCAAGTACAAGAACTGAAAGCCTTTCAGCTGGCTATAAGAAGCGCTTGTAAGCTGTGATATCTGGCAGAGGAGGTGTTACTAAGTACTGATTACGTAGGGTGCCCAAACTTTTGCAGAGTGCCATAATAATGTTTTTATTTTGTAATTTTGTTCAATTTATGGCATAAAAAGTAACTATTCATCAATGTTTGCTGAAAATATTGTGTATTTTTCCCCCAGTTCCTAAAGAGACTGTATTAACTGATATTGTTGCTTTTGTAATTGAAAAGATGTTATTTGTCAAGGGGTGCCAAACCTTTGCATAAGACTGTACACAGTGTGTGTATGTGTTTATGTGAGTGTGTGTCTGTGTGTGTGTGTGTATATATATATATGTGTGTGTGTGTATATATTTCTGTATATGCATGTGTATATATATATTTATATATAGTTCACACACATTCAAACTTATTTGAATACACATTCAAAATTATTTTTATTATTATTATTTTCGTTTTTTTTTTTTTTTGTGTTTTAAAATTTTTTATTTTTGCAATGGAAATAAAAATAAAGCAGTCCTCCGTAGAGGAGGGGTGGTGGAGGGAATATATATATATATATACATATATATAAAATAATTGTCACACAACTGGGGTGACATGCCTTTCCTGCTCACCCAATTTTAGTGCACTTTAGTTATGCATAATGACCTTCTAGTCTCGATACACCCATATATATATATGTATATATATATATAGTTTTTTTTGTTTTTTTTTTTGCAATAGACAATAAAAATAACGCAGTTCTCCATAAAGGAGGGATGGTGGATGGAATATATATATACATATATATAAAATAATTGTCACACAACCTGGGTGACATGCCTTGCCTGCTCACCCAGTTTTAGTGCACCTTAGTTATTCATAATGACCATCTAGTCTCGATACACCCATAAATATATATGTATATATATATAGTTTTTTTTGTTTTTTTTTTTGCAATAGACAATAAAAATAACGCAGTTCTCCATAAAGGAGGGATGGTGGATGGAATATATATATACATATATATAAAATAATTGTCACACAACTTGGGTGACATGCCTTGCCTGCTCACCCAATTTTAGTGCAACTTAGTTATCCATAATGACCAACTAGTCTCGATACACCCATATATATATATATATGTACATATATATATAGTTTTTTTATTAGCAATAGAAAAGAAAAATAACGCAGTTCTCCGTAAAGGAGGGATGGTGGATGGAATATATATATATATATATATACATTTATATAAAATAATTGTCACACAACCTGGGTGACATGCCTTGCCTGCTCACCCAATTTTAGTGCACTTTAGTTATCCATACTGACCATCTAGTCTCGACACACCCATATATATATATATATATATATATATATGTATATATATAGATATTTTTTCTTTTTCTTGTGTTTTTTTTTCGCAATGGATATTAAAAATAAAGCAGTCCTCCGTAAAGGAGGGATGGTGGATGGAATATATATATAAAATAATTGTCACACAACCGGGGTGACATGCCTTGCCTGCTCACCCAATTTTAGTGCACCTTAGTTATTCATAATGACCATCTAGTCTCGATACACCCATAAATATATATGTATATATATATAGTTTTTTTATTAGCAATAAAAAAGAAAAATAACGCAGTTCTCCGTAAAGGAGGGATGGTGGATGGAATATATATATATATATATATATATATATATATATATATATATATATATATATATATATATATATATATACATTTATATAAAATAATTGTCACACAACCTGGGTGACATGCCTTGCCTGCTCACCCAATTTTAGTGCACTTTAGTTATCCAGAATGACCATCTAGTCTCGATACACCCATGAATATATATGTATATATATATATATATATATATATATATATATATATATATATATATAGTTTTTCTGTTTTTTTTTTGCAATAGACAATAAAAATAACGCAGTTCTCCATAAAGGAGGGATGGTGGATGGAATATGTATATGCATATATATAAAATAATTGTCACACAACCTGGGTGACATGCCTTGCCTGCTCACCCAATTTTAGTGCACCTTAGTTATCCATACTGACCATCTAGTCTCGATACACCCATATATATATATATATATATATATATATATATATATATATATATATATATATATATATACATGTACATATATATAGTTTTTTTATTAGCAATAGAAAAGAAAAATAACGCAGTTCTCCGTAAAGGAGGGATGGTGGATGGAATATATATATATATATATACATTTATATAAAATAATTGTCACACAACCTGGGTGACATGCCTTGCCTGCTCACCCAGTTTTAGTGCACCTTAGTTATCCATAATGACCATCTAGTCTCGATACACCCATAAATATATATGTATATATATATATATATATATATATATATATATATATAGTTTTTTTATTTTTTTCGTAATGGACAATAAAAATAACGCAGTTCTCTGTAAAGGAGGGATGTTGGATGGAATATATATATACATATATACATTTATATAAAATAATTGTCACACAACCTGGGTGACATGCCTTGCCTGCTCACCCAGTTTTAGTGCACCTTAGTTATCCATACTGACCATCTAGTCTCGATACACCCATAAATATATATACTGAACAAAAATATAAACGCAACACTCTTGTTTCTGCTCCCATTTTTCATGAGATGGACTTAAAGACCTACAATTCATTCCAGATACACAATATTACCATTTCTCTCAAACATTTCTCACAAATCAGTCTAAATGTGTGATAGTGAGCACTTCTGCTTTGCTGAGATAATCCATCCCACCTCACAGGTGTGCCACATCAAGATGCTGATCTGACATCATGGGTAGTGCACAGGTGTACCTTATACTGCCCACAATAAATGGCCACCCTGGAATGTGCAGTTTTTTGCTTTATTGGGGGTCTGGGGACTCAGAACCGGTCAGTATCTGGTGTGACCACCATTTGCCTCATACAATGCAACACATCTTCTTCGCATAGAGTTTATCAGATTGTCAATTGTGGCCTGTGGAATGTTGGTCCACTCCTCTTCAATGGCTGTGCGAAGTTGTTGGATATTAGTGGGAACTGGTACACGCTGTCGTATACGCCGGTCAAGCACATCCCAAACATGCTCAACGGGTGACATGTCCGGTGAGTATGCTGGCCATGCAAGAACTGGGACATTTTCAGCTTCCAAGAACTGTGTACAGATCCTTGCAACATGGGGCCGTGCATCATCTGTCTGAGTGGCTGGTCTCAGACGATCTTGGAGGTGAACCTGCTGGATGTGGAGGTCCTGGGCTGGTGTGGTTACACGTGGTCTGCGGTTGTGAGGCCGGTTGGATGTACTGCCATATTCTCTGAAACGCCTTTGGAGACGGCTTATGGTTGAGAAATGAACATTCAATGCACGAGCAACAGATCTGGTTGACATTCCTGCTGTCAGCATGCCAATTGCACGCTCCCTCAATGCTTGTGGCATCTGTGGCATTTTGCTGTGAGACAAAACTGCACATTCCAGGGTGGCCTTTTATTGTGGGCAGTATAAGGTACACCTGTGCACTACCCATGATGTCAGATCAGCATCTTGATGTGGCACACCTGTGAGGTGGGATGGATTATCTCAGCAAAGCAGAAGTGCTCACTATCACACATTTAGACTGATTTGTGAGAAATGTTTGAGAGAAATGGTAATATTGTGTATCTGGAATGAATTGTAGATCTTTAAGTCCATCTCATGAAAAATGGGAGCAAAAACAAAAGTGTTGCGTTTATATTTTTGTTCAGTGTATGTATATGTATACATATAGTTTTTTTTGTGTTTGTGAAAACGGGTCTTTAATCGGGGAAACGGAGCGGGTAGAGCAGGACGGAACGCAGGCATTGACAAACTACAATGACGGACAGGGCAAACAGGTAAGACCAGGACTTAAAATAGGTCATGACTAATCAAAGTAATCGGGCAAAGCAGGAGACGATCAGGGAAGCACACGTGGGTAATCAGGGGGCGTGGCACACACGAGGAGCGGACAAGCCGGGCATATATGTATATCTATATAAAACCTCATTAATGAGGGACAGGGAACAGAACGGACAGACAGAACTGGCACAGGGGAAGGAGCCAGGACAAGACTTGACATAAGACAGGAAAGGCAGAGAAACAGATCAGAAAGGGGGACACGGAGGGAACAGGCAGGACAAAAGGACCGGGAGTGAACGAAGGGAACATCGGGGAAAGAGGAGCAGAAGCCAGAGGGACGAGGGACAAAGAGAGGAGGGACAGAGACAGGAGGAACAAAGCGAGGGGGAGCAGAGGCAGGAGGGACAAAGACGGGAGGCCAGGGAGAGAAGGAGGGGGAACCAAGAGGAGCCCGAGGGAGACCCAGCGGGCGACGGGAGGCAGCCGGAAGGGCTGCAGGCGGCCGGGAGGCCGGAGCCGGAGGGGCCGAGGAGACGGGGTGAGGGACAGACGCAGGGACGAAGGAGGGAGTCGGAGGGGAGACCAGGGAAGGGGACGAAGGAGCTGGAAGGGACCCTGGCGAGGGCAAGGAGAGAGGGGGAGCCGCAGCAGACGGCGACGTCCTCCGACACGCCAGAGCGGGAGGACCAGCAGGCGAATGAGGAGCCGCCGTCGGGGGGCCCGCAGGCAACCGATAAGACGCCGGAGGAGGGACCGAGGCAGGGCGACGAGGCCGCGGAGGGGGACCCGCAGACGACAGCCGACCCGGAGGGCCAGGACCCGCAGGTGCCGACCAAGCCCTAGCGCCGGCGAGGGAGGGCGAGCCAGGGGGCTGGGCGGGTGGGACCCCAGCCGTGCGTCTGTGTCCTCTCCCCTTATGGGACACAGACATAAGGACCTGCGGCCGGGGTCGGGCTCGTCGGGGTGAGGGTACCAGAGTCACAGGGGGAGAAGGGACTGGAGTGGGGCCAGGGACTGGAGCTGCAGGCTGCAGAGGGGGCGCCTGCCCGGGAGCTGCAGGCAGGGAAAGCGCCTCGGACGTGGGCGCGGTAGCTGCAGGCAGCGGAGACGGCTGCTCGGGCTCTGGGGCCGCAGGGGGCACTTATTTTATTATATAAAATAAGTGTCACACAACCGGGGTGACATGCCTTGCCTGCTTGTGGGATGAGGAAGACTCAGGGACTGGAAATGGGATTAAAACTGAAGATGTGCTCATTCCTTTGTGTATTTACAAATTTTCCTTCCGTCAGACATGAGGAGTTTGCTGCTATATTTGGCACTAATAGAGATTCTGATGCTGCTATTTTTATTGTCTATTAGTTTGTTATTATTTACAAGTTCTGTTGTGTTTTTGCATTTTTCTCTTCTGGTTAATTAACTGCTGTCTGTTTGCTGTGAAGTATGAGTGTGGTGAGTAAGACTCAGGGACTGGAAGTGGGATTACAACTAAAGATAACATGCTTATTCCTTTTTGTATTGTTTACAAATTTCCTTCCGTCAAACATGAGGAGTTTGCTGCTATATTGTGCACTAACAGAGATTCTGATGCTGCTATTTTTATTGTTTATAAATGTGTTATTGTTTCCAAGTTGAGTATTCAATAAATGCTAAATTGAGAAATTTTGTGTATCGTTTGTTATTATTAGTGTGATATTTTACCATGCAAATAGAGGGGAAAACGTCCAATTATCGGCCAAAAAAAATCAGCAGCATATATCGGCCATCGCCTGACCCTTGACTTGAAAAACCCATATCGGTCGACCTCTAGTAACAGTACATTCTGTCCAATTCATCCATCGAGTTAAGTCACACACCCACTTGAGGGGGCACTCCGGCAGACGTGAGGATGGGGATGTTCTTTCCGCTATAACATCCACTGCAGAAGTACATCTCGCTCCTGTTCACAGGGCTTACTTCAATGATGAAGCAGGGCTGGTTGTCTGGACAAGAAGTTGTCCTGCTGCTGGGTCTCGGTGCCGTTTTTCCACCTAAGCTTGAAGGTGGAAATGTGTTCCAACTTGGTCCCTGGGACTGCAGCATAGCCAAACATCGCGAGCAGCGTCGGCCACACCCACCACCAGAACCATCACACCGTCCTATACACATAAAGAAGAACTAAAACATAGAGTGTTGTGACAATCTATGCGTTAATGTTTGGCAGCATAGGTGATTCATTAAAATTATACCGAAGAATGGAAAATGTGATATTTAGAATATTTTTTGCCATTTAGTAGCTAATTTAAGCACTTACCCAATGCCTCAATTTGTTTTAGGTCAGTAATGTCTGAGCCAAAAGAATGAATGTATGAATTTAATACAATTCACCCACTCCCACCCACACACAAATCTGAAATTCAATTTAAGACACTTCTTAAACATTAGTGCATTAACAAAAAAGGAAAATCTTAAGAGATTCAGTAGGATTTTCTATGTTAGACTTAAGCTAATAGTTCAATAGTTTTTACATATTTCAATATACCAATTTGACTTTAATGTTGAAACAGATGCTAAAACATGGAATAATTTCATAACTAGAGAAACATGTTATTCACAAACACTAGCAAAGGTAGCTTATAGTTAAGCTTACTTAAGTCAGCAAGTCAGGCTACAGTGTGTAAGAATAGTCGTAAACGATAATTTGTCTCAGTCTTACATGACAGAATAAGTAAACAGAAAATATAAAATGGCTGAAACAGCGTCATTAACGCCAGCTACAGTAGAGGCGCAGAAAAGGTGTCATGACTGAAGTATTCCCAAACTCTGGAAGACCGTATGCGAGCCTTTTTTGCCGCGTGTTTCTCCAGAGGCTCCGGAGCTCCGCTGGTTGACACAGCCATGTTGGTTCATGTGCAGGGGGACGAGCGGCAAATTTCTTTTTTGCAGGGTGGTAGGTGATGTCTCATTAATATTTATTAATTTACTTACAAAATGGTGCGGCACTGCATCCAAGCCTGCGGCACTCAGAGTCACAAATACAGTGGAAACCATTTGTAGTAATTACGTCTGTCTGGCTGATTTCCAACTAATTGATATTTGTATATTTATTACATGAATATAAGGTAATATAAGGTAATAGAAGAGGTATTTAATGGTTTTCCATCTGAGGAATTTGCAAAAAACTGCAGTGCATGATGGGTCGGACCTAAAGGCTGCCTTAACGTCCTCATCTGTATGACGACATACATCAAGACTAGGAAGGTGCATAATGTTCATGTCTGGTTGCGTTTGTTGGTCCAGAAAGTAATTCAATTTCGCCATGTAGGTTACGTTCTTAAAAACTGCTTGGATATAGCCCGATTATATGCTGTGGGCCTTTTAATTTCTTTGTTTACCAGGTAGGCTACCTTCTTTAAACTGCGTTTTGTTAGACTACATATTTAGGGAGGTCTTTATAAATTTATAGTAGTCTTCATAAATATGTACATAGTTTAGCCTAACCCAGCCACTTAAGGGAGAAAGCCAGCTCAACTAGGTGTCGGTCCCAAGCCCGGATTAATGGGGAGGGTTGGCGTCAAGAAATAAAGAGACTGTATCTTCACTGCATGACTGATGTCAAAATGTGTGAAATATGTGGTTGTATTAATAAATGCATTAAAGTAGGTTAATGATTCTGTGCTGTCTAAATTGTATAGAAAATTTCTACGTATAGCCAAACAAATCTCCTCCTGTTTGAAAAGGCATAGAAAAAGCAATTTAGCCACTAAAACTTTACAGTTTTTGTGAGGGACAGTCGAATTCTCTCGTTTCTCTCGTCAAGTTTTTTTGTGATCCTGCACCTACACTTTGCCGGCCCCAGGAGGATGGGCTCCCCCTTTGAGTTTGGTCCCTCCCAAGGTTTCTTCCTTCTTGGGAGTTTTTCCATGCTATCGGCGCCTATGGCTTACTCACTGGGGGCTTTGGGTGGGCATGATATAAAGCAAAGCATTTTCCCTCCCAGTTTCCTCCTCTGGTCCACATTGCAGGACCATCAGCCATCAGAAACAGCCAGACGGTCTCCTTCAGCTTCTTTAGTGTCCTTGGAAGCCAAGGCAGTTTTAGGTCTGAGAAGAGGTTTATCAGAAGGACACATATTACGTCGTTTGTCCTGAAATGTAACATGGGGAGGAAAAGTTAAGCGGTTTAGTCAGATTGGAGTCGTTTATTCAGCAGTGGCAGCGCCAGTGACTTAATGCTACAGGTGCTATAGGGGAGTGAGATTATTTAGACCGGGTGCTTTAGCTTTTCAGCTTATGTAGATGGTGTATAGAAGCACACAGCACGATAAGCTACAGCATGGATAAAATAGGATAAAATATGAAATTCTAACGTCTAGCTCACAGAGCCTCTATGTGTACTTTGAAGAAAAAATACACTACAAGTATGCTGTAAAAACCGCAAAAATGTCTTACACAATATACAGATTTTACAGATAGTTAAAGAAAAAATGAAACCAATATTTTGGGGGTGCTGTGGGGGTACTATGGTCATTGGAGGAGGAGCTAGAGCCCCCCCCCCCAAGCTTTTCCTTGGTGCTGCCACTGTTGTTCAGATTAAAAGTAACATTGTCATTAATAAACAGTACTCTGATCAAATTTTTGCATGTACAAACACAATCAAAGTTTAACCACATGTTTAGACACAATTCACACACCTGTTACATTTCCATAATGCTAAGACTCTCTACACTTACTTCATCCACTTTCTTGTTTGGTACACAGTCATTTGATGGATGTGTAAGATCATTACCAGACCGTCTGCTGCAAACTCTACAGTTAATGAATGGCTGCAAAAACACACAGACACACAAAAACAGTATTTAAAGAGTGGTGGGCAATAAATACAGTGAGAGAAGGTGTAGTAAAGATATATCTAATGATTTAAGGCAGAGCTGCTGGAGTGCAGGGTTTAATGACACAGAACAATTTTAGAGGAAAGAGCTTCCAAAGCAGGGTCACCATAAGGCTATATTATACAAAGCAAGTTCATCTAAAAGTATGAACAACAAATCCCGTTTAACTGAACACTGCTCTGTATTAAAATACTGTCCTCCGATCAAGCTAAGTGGTCCTGTAGTTCACTATTTAAAGAGGTAAATTTAAAGGGTAATTCACACTGCACATCTACCCTGCTCTGACCAGGTTTAATTACTGGCTTTCTAATTAAAACAAGAGTTAAGTCCTGCCCTTTCACCACAAAACACCACACTGCCATTTAAGGCTGATTTCAACAATGAGTTTTAGTTAACCTGGCTCGATTGAGTTAACTCTGGGTATGTAAAACCCGCTTTGTAGTACAGCCCACAGGTCTTTAAATAAGGCCAGCTAGGGTTCATAGCTCGAAGCATAATCTACAGGTCACCCCTCAGATGATTAGCATTTGCTTCTGCCTGGTAATCCAGCCTTTAAGCCTGTAAACCTACTAAAATTTGAGAATAAGGTGAAGGAACTGGCTCTTTGAGGCCACCTATGTATTTGTTACTTTATTGTTGGCTAACTTTCCCCCGCAGGGCATCAAAAAAGTTAACATGAACCTAAATTAATTTGCTAACTGATATGTCCAATGCTCACAGTCACAGTGACTCTTTACTTACCCTCTTGTCCATGAAAATACAGTCAGCCCGATGGTCTGTTGCAGTTGACTTTGGACATTTTGTTGCTCTCAAGAGAATCTCAATGTCAATGTATTCACTGCTGATCTAAATCACATAAACACGTTATATACAAAATTGCCTACAACTGTTTTAAAGGCAATATAACAAACAATAATCACCCAAAAAATGGCAAACTGTCACAGACTTGACTGCAGCAGATTCAGAGAGAAACTGTGAGAAGGTAAAATTGACCAGGGCTGAGATATACAACCATCACTTTCATTGTGAAGAGACATTAAGCATCATATGCATTGAAATTAAAACATCAAAATCAATGTGATACTCATTAGTTCAGCTTGCAGATGATGAAAGTTTCACACTTTTGTAAACACTTTCTCAGCAGTTACCTTCGGACGGCCCTGGATGTTATAGAAATTCATGTGCTGACGGGTTCCTTGATGAGCATTTTCGACTGCGAGTTTAATGGCCGTCTTGTGAGTGCAGGGAGACTGTGGTAATCTTGCTGGGCCTCTGTGGAGATAAGCAGAGCTCCATAAGCCAAAACCAGAAGCAGCAGGCGGGTCATCTTCCTCTCAGCTTTGAAGGGAGAAGCAGGACTGAGGACACTGATCTGTGGTCCCCTTATCCAGCACGTCCAGTGGGCGTGTCCTTCACTCGAAACAAACAGACCTTTGAACAACATTGGAAAACTCTTCAGGATGAATTGAGGCAGGTGGTCAAGTGGGTTTATTGTTATTTCAGCAATATACACAGTACACAGTGAAAGGAAACATTGTTCCTCCTGGACCACGGTGCAACACAAAGAAGAAAAACAGAAACAACACAAGATGACACAAGTGCGGGCAAGATAGAACTATACAGAGTGAAAGGAGCACAAACAGAGGGAGAAAGTGCAAGATAAACACAAGAGCAACAATACAATACTACAGGACAAGACAGCGCAGTCAAGAACACAGAGTGCAGCCAGAGCTAACCTGAATAGGGGCATCAAGGTTGCCAGGCAGGCAGAGAAACAGAAAATAGAGGTCTACTTCACATACAACAACCCACAGTGGGTGTGGCAGGGAATACAACACATTACAAACTTCAAAGGCAACAACACCGTCACTGTTAACAGCAACGCCCTTTTAGCAAAGGAGCTAAACAGCTTCTTTGCTCGTCTGGAGGAACACAGAGCAGACATAGCCACACTGCCCCCTCCCCCAATCTCCAGCACTCACAGACTCCCTCTGCAGGAACACCACGCGAGAAGGCACATTGCATCTCTAGGTGTGTGGAGTTTAAGACAAGGCAAGTGATGCTACGATAATATAATTCCTTGGTAAGACCCCACCTAGAATATTGTGTGCGGGTTTGGTTACCATACCTTAAGAAGGACATTGCTGCCTTGGAAAAGGTGCAACGTAGGGCAACGAGAATGATTCCTGGTCTTAGAGGAATGTCTAATGAGGAGAGGTTAGCTGAGCTGAATCTGTTTAGCCTCGAGCAAAGGAGACTAAGGGGGGACATAATCCAGGTGTTTAAGATTCTAACAGGTCTGGATGCTGTTCAGCCAAATGGCTATTTCAATGTTAGTTTAAATACCAGAACTCGTGGCCATAAGTGGAAATTAGCTGGAGAACATTTTAAAACGAATTTGATGAAGCATTTCTGTACACAGCGTGTAGTTAGAGTATGGAATAGTCTTCCTGTTATTGTAACACAAGCTAAAACCCTGGGTTCTTTTAAATCAGAGCTAGATAAGATTT